>NW_013751167.1:0-1219 GCF_000517525.1 Limulus polyphemus
GCAAGACAATTCTTTCATTCCATCAGTGCACTACTTCATCTCATTCTTCCCTAGCTATTACACCACATTTTAAGAAATTATGAATTATAATGTACATAATAATGCTAATTTTATTAAAATACACTGATAGTAAAGTTGTTTGATTAAATTTTGAATGTAACTCAATAAAATAATCTAATAACATGCACAGAAAGGAGTTTAACTCTACTGCTATGGGCTTGGTTAAATTGACCAAGTTGATAAACATGGAGTACTCATTACAATTTCATTCTATAACTTTTAATACAGTGTATGCATCTTCACAAAATTTGACAGATTTTCTGTAAACATTACAAGTCTTTTGAACACAAAAGAAAAAATCACATTTTTAACCCTTTCACATTGGATAGTGTGCATGTCACAACCTTTTAAAGAGTTACATTCAAAATTTAATTAAATTACTTTATTATCAATGTATATGTATAACTTGGCATCAAAATGTAATTAATAAATTTCATACTTCATGGAGAGGTGGTAACTAAATAGAGAAGATGGAATGCCTAGAGAGAAAATACTGCCTTATAAAATTAAGAAGTGAAAACTTTATGCCACATTTATTCACATACCATGATAAGAAAGTAGTTTAATTAACTTTTGAATGTAACTCACTAAAACGTTGTGACATGCTCAGTACTCATGGGAATAGGGTTAACATATTCACTGCCATGTACCACACCAGTGGGCCACAAATGACCTTTGGTTATGGACTATGTGACACACAGGAAGGTCACAGACAATTATGTTTCAAAGCCAAATTTCTCCTTTGATATATGGGTTTGGGACACTGTGACTACTCCTTGGCACCACTTGAATGGCACTAGGGAAGGAATTATCAATACTACTGGTGGCAATAAACGTTTTAACTCTTTTGGCAGGGGCTCGTCCCTGGGACCAACCTCGTAACCACTTTGTGCTTGTTATAATTTTCATGCTACAACTATGAAATGAGTAATGATATGTTAACGAATTTTGGCAGGTTATGAGTAAAAATTACAATGCATTCATATGTGAAATATAAATTTTTTTTATTAAGACATAATGTTTATAAAGCAATGTTTTTCTCAAGCCTTTTATCCTTTTTGCATGTTGCTTATCCAACATGTACAGTAATATTCATTTTAAGATTAAAAATACTTTTGTGCATCAAAAAATTTTCAAATTTCACATGTGAAATCTTTAT
>NW_013751168.1:0-1201 GCF_000517525.1 Limulus polyphemus
TGATATCTATATTTGGTTCCACTTCACCATTATCAACACTTTCAGTCGGCTTGACTTCAGCTTGATGGCACCTGGTTAGTTTAACCTCTCTTTTGCAGCAATGACTGCAGTCATTTTTGCAGGGTCTTCGGCTCAGTCCATCAGCATTACCATGGGATTTTCCTTCTCTACATTCAATATTATAATTATACTGGTCTATTTTCCCGATCTAACATGCTAGTTGTCCCTCTGGGTTATTTAATGATGTTAACCAGCGTAATGCAGCATGGTCTGTCCTGATGGTAAACCTTGCACCATAGAGGTAAGGATGGAAATATGTCAGACTCTTTACTATAGCAAGAAGCTCCCTCCATGTTATGCATTAGTTCCTCTCTGGTCTACTTAACACCCTAATGAAGTAGGCCACCACATGTTCGTTTTCGCCCACTTTCTGAGACAACACTCCTCCAATTCCAACATTACCAACATCACAATCCAGTAAGTACGGCAGTGAGGGATCTGGAAGCTTTAAAATTGGAGCAGAGGCCAATTTTTCCTTCAACATCTTGAAAAAATGCTGGCAAGAAACTGTCCATTCAAACTTTTGGCCTTTTTAAGTCAAATCATGTAGTGGAGCAGCTATAGTTGCAAAGTCCTTCACAAATTTGCGGTACTAAGTACAGAGTCCCAAGAAACTTCTTAGTTCTCCCACATTGTCTGGTGTTGGCCAGTCATGCACTGCTTTCACCTTATCAGGATCAGTTTGTACACCATTCTCACTAACAATGTGGCTTAAGTAAAGCACCTCTTTCTGGGACAAATGACATTTCTTGGGATGGAGTTTGAGGTTTGCTGCTTTCAAATGCTTGAATACTTCCTCCAGCCGGGACATTACCTCGTCAAAAGTTGTTGCAAATACAGTGACATCGTCCAGGTACACTAGGGCTATCCTCCATTGTAAGCCTTCCAATACTCGTTCCATCAGCCTCTCAAATGTTGCTGGAGCATTACTGAGTCATAACTAAATGCTCTCTCGAGTCTATCTGCTTCAGCCATTTTTACTTGATGGAAACCTGACTTCAAGTCCAGAGTTGAAAACCACCTGGCTCCACTTAGGGCATCAAGAGTATCATCAATTCTTGGCAGTGGGTATGAGTCTTTTTCGGTTACGCTGTTAAGAGCCCTGAAGTCCACACAGCAACGTTGGGTCCCATCCTTCTTC
>NW_013751169.1:0-1214 GCF_000517525.1 Limulus polyphemus
AGGTCACTTTTCGTATATTCCATTATTATAAAACTTCGTTTTCCACCGGATGAATCATTTTAAAATAACTTCTATACAACAATATATACACAATAGAAATTAAGTTATGAGATGAAAATGTGCTATAACGGCGCTTACAAAGAATAACATTAAAATGGATCTACAATATTATTGACTATTTGCAAATAGTAACTATGGTGATGAGGTAATAAAATAAAAATCAAGTCGAAAACAACAACAAAATTTTATAAACGAAAACCTCTCGCTGAGCATTGGGTATTAAATTATTTCCCTGTCAATGTTCTCATCTTCATTAAAAGGTGTAAGATGACAAAAACAAGATCTTGAAGAATCTATCTATCTATATACCACTAAAACTCTGAGATTGTTTATTCGTTTGTTTGCTTATTTTCTCAGTCGTAAAATCATTGACACTACCATTCGCACTCTTTACGAAACTTCTTACTTCACTTTTTTGAAAAATTAAATGGTCTTTCCTTGTACTCCCGATCAACAATCAAATATATTTTCTTGAATCATGATTAACACGAATGGATTAAAATATTTAATTAAATTATCTCTAAATAAATCTTCATTTCGGTGCAATATTGAAATTAGCTTGAATTCTTCATGACCTCTGAATAGTGGTTGACCCAACGGGTCACGGTGGTCTAGTGTTTACTTGATCTAGGCCTTGTCGCATTTATTGACAATCTTGCACACCAGTTAATATGTTCTATCTATTTCGTATTTTCTTTTTGTTGAACATACACTTACTTGTAAGTTGTTCTCTAGGAACTTGTATTTGATCTACAGATGAATGAAGGAATAGTGTAATTTACTTTTATACGTCAATTCGGTCTCACTGTATTTCAGTGGGCGGCTTTTAAAAGTTAAAACTGCAAGCCTAAAAACACAGAAATAACGTAACACTGTCGTATTTACTTAACGTAGGGCAGTTGCGCTATATCTTATGGGAGGGCATTATAGGCCAGTGGAAACTTTGCTCCCCTTTGAACTTGCGCCCGAGGGCGAATGCCCCCACCCCCTCCTGCTACGCCACTGCAAACAACAAATTTACTGGTTAGTCTGTTATCGGTATTGTTAATGAAAAAGGGAAATAGTAATAATAACACATTTGGTTTCCAAATTCATGTAAAAACTTAAAAAAAGTAAATTATATAATACAAACACAAAAATTTCTCCTTTATATT
>NW_013751170.1:0-1542 GCF_000517525.1 Limulus polyphemus
CATTACTTTACGAGAGAATAGCAGTATTTTATTGTATACTCATATCATGAATGATAGAGACTTTTTCATTACTTTACGAGAGAATAACAGTATTTTATTGTATACCTATACTAATGAAAAAGTCTCTATCATTCATGATCTGAATATACAATAAAATACTGCTATTCTCTCGTATAACTGATAAAAAAGTCTCTATCATTCATGATCTGACTATACAATAAAATACAGCTATTCTCTCGTAAAGTAATGAAAAAGTCTCTATCATTCATGATCTGAGTATACAATAAAATACTACTATTCTATCGTATAACTGATAAAAAAGTCTTTACGAGAGAATAGCAGTATTTTATTGTATACTCAGATCATGAATGATAGAGACTTTTTTATCAGTTATACGAGATAATAGCAGTGTTTTATTGTATACTCAGATCATGAATGATAGAGAATTTTTTATCAGTTACGTTGTACCGTATGTCGATCTTCACTGAGTTGTGTACTCATCTTATAGCTATGTACCATCTACATCTGATGAGAACCTAGTAAAATTACTTGTATATTAATCTTACAGTATTATTAAAAGAGACAGGTGCTGAGTGAAGAACTGTTTTAAAACAAACATTATTTGTGTAATAATTCCAACCTGGTAAACAAACAGACGGAGAGACTAAAGAATATTAGCCTGCTTACAACTGATTAACAGAGCGTATCTGCAAATTGAACTCAACTATATATGCGATGTGAATGGATATCAGAAAACTTGTTACCGTTTAATGATGAAATCAAATATTTACATAACTAGTAATCAAATCAAGTAGTTACATAAATAGTAACCGAATCAAATAGTTACATAATTAATAATCTAGTGAAATAGTTACATAACTAATAATTAAATAAAATAGTGATATATAACTAATAGTTAAATCAGATATTGACATAACTAATAATTAAATAAAATAATGACATAACTAATAGTTAAAACAGATATTGACATAACTAATAATTAAATAAAATAGTAATATAACTAATAATTAAATAAAATAATGATATAACTAATAGTTAAAACAGATATTGACATAACTAATAATTAAATAAAATATGACATAACTAATAATTAAATAAAATAATGATATAACTAATAGTTAAAACAGATATTGACATAACTAATAATTAAATAAAACAGTGACATAACTAATAGCTAAATCAGATATTGACATAACTAATAATTAAATAAAACAGTGACATAACTAATAGTTAAATCAGATATTGACATAACTAATAGTTAAATAAAATAGTGATATAACTAATAGTTAAATCAGATATTGACATAACTAATAGTTAAATTAAATAGTGATATAACTAATAGTTAAAACAGATATTGACATAACTAATAATTAAATAAAACAGTGACATAACTAATAGTTAAAACAGATATTGACATAACTAATAATTAAATAAAATAGTGATATAACTAATAATTAAATAAAATAATGATATAACTAATAGTTAAAACAGATATTGACATAACTAATAATTAAATAAAAC
>NW_013751171.1:0-1219 GCF_000517525.1 Limulus polyphemus
GTTACACATCAGCATGGATCTGGCGTACTAATAGGTTTACATGAGTTACACATCAGCATGGATCTGGCGTACTAATAGGTTTACATAAGTTACACATCAGCATGGATCTGGCGTACTAATAGGTTTACATAAGTTAAACATCAGCATGGATCTGGCGTACTAATAGGTTTACATGAGTTACACATCAGCATGGATCTGGCGTACTAATAGGTTTACATAAGTTACACATCAGCATGGATCTGGCGTACTAATAGGTTTACATGAGTTACACATCAGCATGGATCTGGCGTACTAATAGGTTTACATGAGTTATCTGAGAAAGATATTACATTAATCTCCGAGTATAAAAGTAATATTTTGCGTGTATTGATAAAATCAAAAGTACTAAATTTACCTTTATTTAACGTGTATACACCACAATGTGACGAAAACGCATATGAATGTTTAGAATATATTGAAAAAAAATTGAATGAAATACAAAATAATGAGTTGGTAAACATAGAATTAGAATGTATACTTTCGCATAACATAAATTTCATATAGTTGATAGATCGACTGATTTGTTAAATAAGTTTGATTTATTCGGTGTTTTTCGATATCTTTATCCCAAAAGCAATATATTTGGACTAGACAAAGAGAAGGTATTATATTAAAAGCTAGATTGGATAAGTTATATGTTAATTCTATTATGTTGACGAGAATTTTCTGACTGTCGCGTGTAAATACGTTCATTTCTGACCATGCAGCAGTAGTTGTACGACATACAAAGGTTTTGAGTAGGAATAGGAGGAGTTGCGCTTATTGGTGTTTTAATAATATATTATTGTAAGCTAAATTAACCAATTTATAACAGATTTTCAGACACAACAAAAAATGAAAACATTTAAAAACGTTAAAGTGTGGTGGGATCGTTTGAAAGGAGTAATCAAAGCACAAACTCAAGAAAAATTGATTTAAAAAGAAATAGGAAATAGAGCTTCTAGAAATCAAGTTATCTCAATTATCCCAGACTGGCAATATTTATCCTATGTACGAGGAAGCTTTGAAAGTATTTCGTATAAATTGAGCCAAACACTGCGAAATATATGAACTAATCCAAAGAATCAGAGAAATTGATATCCCTACATCTTATTTTTTTAGATTAAGACAAACACCTAGTACACAAAAAAACTGTATTAACGGCTTTAAAGGATAAAAATGGCAGGGTAACTCGGAATTT
>NW_013751172.1:0-1219 GCF_000517525.1 Limulus polyphemus
GGACTTGTATTGCTAAAGTTTCTTCGGAAAGAATTTTTACGGAAAATTAACTAACGACCAGAGACGTAACAATATAAACTATCAAAACATACCCAGTTAATAAAGGACTGATATACATCAAATGGTCAAACCATCAAAATTTATCTAGTCCACAAAGTATGTAATAATAATAATGAATGTGCTAACTGCCTAAAATTACCTAGAAAATACATTAATGATCAAAATCTAAGTTACCAGTCATCAAAATTAACCTAGACGACAAAGGACATATAAGTGAGTCCTACACTTAGAAAAATTAGGATGATTAACAATGAATAACAAAAATTATTTAAATAGAACAATGAATTATATGTAACTGGTAGTAATGATATGTAAGGTACAAACTATCTAAACATACTAGTTAACAAAGTACTTATAAATATGAAATGGACAAACCATCTAAATGTACCTAGTCCACAAAGTATGTAATAATAACAAACACGCAAACCAACAAAAAGTACTTAGAAGACACAGTAATAATCAATATCTAACCCACCATTCCACTAAATTAACCTTGAGGACAAATGACATTTTATTAAGTCCTACACTGATGAAACTTTGTTGAATGAACAGCAACTGCCTGTTGTACAAACATGAGAGTAGAGGATGATGTTTCAAAAATCTTCCACCCCTCATCTTCAGGTTGGAAGATTTTTGAAATGTCGTCCTCTACTCGTGTTTCTACAACAGGCAGTTGTCGTTCATTCAACAAAGTTTCATCATGAATTTCTGCCTAAACAATCTATCAAAGAAGTCCTACACTGACAAAAATGGGGACGAGAAGGCCCATAGTTAACAATGACAAAAAAAAACTACTGAGATAGGACAATGAATTAGATGTTACTAGAAGTAATGATATGTAATTGACACACAATGTAAACATACCTAGGGAAGTACTTAGAACTAGCAAAACCATGAAATTTTCCGAGTCTAAAAAGTACATAATATTTAATAAACATGCAAAATGATTAAATTGAACGAAAATATAAAGTAATAATCAACGTCTAACTTACAATTCATATAAAGCAATTTAGATGACAAATGACACATAAATATCTAACTTACAATTCATATAAAGCAATTTAGATGACAAATGACACATAAATATCTAACTTACAATTCATATAAAGCAATTTAGATGACAAATGACACATAAATATCTAACTTACAATTCATATAA
>NW_013751173.1:0-1218 GCF_000517525.1 Limulus polyphemus
CGTTGTGACCGTCTTATATATAACTAACACATATCTAGTAAACGATAGGGCATTCATGAAGGAACAGGATATTTCTAGAAGACAATGACGTGTTACTAGCGTCACGTGACCCCGATGTCATAACACTGCCCCTTCCTTAGTATTGTTCGTCCCGAACAATAGCCACTTACATTAAACCAATAACAATTAACAATAACTTAATTAAATGTACAGAATTACAAACACAAAATTACAATTCAACAAAGTCTCTTAATTTTACGGACGTATCTTCTTCCGTACTGGTCTCCGTCTCGTTGGCTTCTGTTTCATATGGGGTTCATCTGCTTCATCAGGAAATGTCCTATCGTCGATAACATTCACATTAGTGGTAGTAACTTCATCAAAAGCTTCACCGTTTCCCTTCTCAAAACTGAGAAGAGTTTCTTCTTTGATGGTGGCTTTTTCAGGTGACATGTCTTCAGCAGCGTCATTTGTTCTGTTGTTCACTTCGTCCCAACTAAAATATCCTAGACCGTGATAACGCAAAAGCCTGTTGGCATGCACCATTTAAAGTGGTGGGATTCAAATATTTTAACAACAGGTTCTCTCACTAGCAGCATGTAAAAATATTGGATATTAAAAAAAGGAGAGGCCAGAAAGCCCCCCCCCCCCTTCCACTGAGAAAAATAAAAATAGGCCGTCACGAGATGCGTGATGACATCAGCACAAGTTGTATTTTGTATCTATTTAGATGCAATCACTTGTCTAATCGGCCGGTCGGCTTGGCTGAAAGTTTCATAAAAGCAGCAATAATAAGAAAGAAACAAGAGTGGATGGTTGGATGTTGGCACTGCGGTGATCTGATTATTAGTGTTAGTGTGGTCCTTAAATAAGGTATACTATTTCTAAAAATTGTATCGTGTTCATTGGCAGTGTTGATTATCATTATATCTCATTTTATTATCTTTTAATCCTAATTTCAATTATTATTATAAAGAATGTTTTGCGTTGTTAGATTAATATAAGAACTTAGGACTAATCTAGGCTAAAGCTAGCCGAACCTTGTAAAATATTATTCGAATTAAGGCTGAAAAGAACATTCAACAGCGAGGGTACGCAACTGATGAAACAATATATTTTAACTTCATAAATAAGAAGTAATAAAACTATATTTAAATAGTTATATTCATTACCCATACCAGGTTTAATTTTAGTTTCGCTTCACGTAAGAAAGTTAAT
>NW_013751174.1:0-1844 GCF_000517525.1 Limulus polyphemus
CATAAGGACAAGTTTAATCAGAATAAGACGAAATGGAAAGACTCTACGATAAAACAATATTACTTAAAAAAGAAACTACAGCATAAGGCAAGTTTAATCAGAATAAGACAAAGTGGAAAGACTCTACGATAAAACAACATTACTTAAAGCAAAAAACAGTACAAGGCAAGTTTAAGAACAATATTATCATATGCAAATTTTGTCCAAAAAAATGAACCCACAAACAAATTAAGAAAGATTAAAATACAAGACAATTTAGTAAGTAATCCTACAAAGATACAAAACAAGTATAGTCAAAAAAATGAAGTTAAAAACCAGTAATAAGTTTGGTCAAATAAGTTACGGTAGCAAAAACTTTAAATCAGCATGAAACTATAAAGTAAAAACAAAATGAACACTACTACAATTCCATTTTTTTTCAAAAAAAGAAATCTTCATTCTTAGTTTATAATTCGAGGTGTAATAAAATCTTTATTTTCTTAACTTTAAAGGAAATTTTTGAATAAATTTTGAATCTTCACTTCTCTGTATCACTTGAGATTTTCTTTCTATCCCTTCTAAATCTGGCACAAATATACTCTTATAGAATAGATATTTCTAGCCATAACGTAAATTTACAGTCTCCAATGTTCTTTCGTCAGTGAGATATAAATCAGAAAGTCAAACCCACAAGCCACACCTTCCTATCACATCCTGTCTATAAAAGAATGTCAATAATTCTCTTATGTTTGCTATTGGATTATCTATAACCAATAGAAAGAGAGAGTTTTAATTTTCTATAAAGGTAGTTCATTCTGACGATAGTTTTTGAATTATCTAGCATCAGTTTCATTTTTTGCTATTGCCGAGTTCATCTCGACCTACATACAGCTAAGTTAGAAAGCTTGTTAAATCATAATGCATTTTGGACCTTGTATTTTGTTGCAAGTATTAATATTTTGTGCCCTAAATTGTATATTTGAAATAAATAAAAATTACTTTATGTATTCCCAACAACCTTACCATGAGGGTTAAGTTTCATCAATATATACACGTTTTTTTATTTTTATAAAAGTAACTACAATGTAAAAATTGAAACTTATTGGATTAGGTAATAAAACTGAAGTGATAAAAAATTCACTTGCAATAGCACGATCACATCACCTCACAACGTGCAGAGCAACATTGTAATTTGACTGTGAGTGCTGGTAACTCGATCCTTTGTTTACACAAAGCTGCCCCCCCCCATTGCGATAATTAGCTTTGGCTGTACTCTAAAGCGATAAATCTAAATAACCCCAAGACCTGAAAGCTATTAGCGTTGGTTGTAAGACTAAACAGTGTGTAACTGTCTCTTGTGATATTCAGTCATTCTAGAAATAATGTAAGACTAAACAGTGTGTAACTGTCTCTTGTGATATTCAGTCATTCTAGAAATAATGTAAGACTAAACAGTGTGTAACTGTCTCTTGTGATATTCAGTCATTCTAGAAATAATGTAAGACTAAACAGTGTGTAACTGTCTCTTGTGATATGCAGTCATTCTAGAAATAATGTAAGACTAAACAGTGTGTAACTGTCTCTTGTGATATTCAGTCATTCTAGAAATAAAAGGGTAGTTTAAATTGATTTCATATTTTCCCTTACACTGCTGAAAAAAATTTTGATATTCATTTAGGTTCTAGAAGTTATGTAAATGAAATATGAAAACCGTAAGATGAAAAAATCGTATTTTTTATTCTTAACGTGAAAATCACCTTGCACTCAGACTAGTAGGAGTCCGAGTCAAACTGACCCAGTAAATTCAGACAAGTCTTTAGCAGATGTACTTTATCAAAAATTCTGATTTTTTATTTACAACATAC
>NW_013751175.1:0-1217 GCF_000517525.1 Limulus polyphemus
ATCGTAATATGAAACAACTATGCTTATAAATACAATGATATGAAACATTCGTTGTAAGTTAGACTAAATTTAAAGTCTAGATTTCCATGATATAACGGATTGTGGAAAAATATCCGTAATGAAATGTAATTTGAATAATATGAGCTATGATGAGAAACTTTTAAACAAATCGACTTGTTTTCTCTAAAATATTAACAAACTTATGTCGACATATTTATGAAGTTAAAGGGCTTCCTAATGGAATGTATAATATATTATATCTTTAACAACAAAGTACATTACTTACTTTATCTATATTTCCCTGAAGTTGTTTTAATCTGGCTTTTAGAAATAAGTAAAGGGCTCCCTGAAATTAATAAAAAAAATTATTAAACAATTTTACAAATATTTAAAATAACAATATATTTAATCAAGATACATTGTGCAGTAACGTAATTAATATCTCTATGAAATACCCTAATTATTACAAAAACATTTTCTAAAGAAAATACATTTCACATTAGGTCCTCTCCTTTGCGATAACACTGGCCAAAACGTAATTTTCGTCAGATATAATTATAGATAGGTAGGTAGCTCTCAGGAAGCTGATTCCAAATCTGTTTTTGGTTTTCCTCTAGCACGTCAAGTTTTCGTGATAAGACCGATTAAATTTGAAAGGCTATTGTCTTAATTATAATTTAAGTTGTTGTACATTTCTTTTTTCATAATGTGTGCTGTATACATTTAACCAGTGTATGGTGTGTATAACGTTGATGGGAATTATACTGAAAAAAATCAATAAAGCTGTAACTTTAACTAGCCTAATGTGTAATTATTATCTAAATTGTGCTGAAATTAACACCAGTCATATTTCGATAAATAGATGTGCTAGAAGTGGAATCTGCGTGCAAAACTGGTCTAGAAAAATGTGTTTACATCTTTGATGAGAGAAAAAAGTTCGATTTTGTCGACCAGTGTAATTCTTGGAAATGTAAAAGGTTATTTACTATGGAAAAGAAAACTTATGGTGTTAAAAAGTTAATATAAAAAAATCTATATTTAATTGATATAAATATACATACACTGAGTGGTCACAAGTAAATATACACCTAATTTTTCGTCATTTAACTGATTTATGCTAACTAATTTGTGTTCACAGAGCACAAATTAAATGAAAATGGTCCGCACACGAATTATCTTGTGCTACAACGTGCCCAGAACTCAAGGTTTTCTCGAAT
>NW_013751176.1:0-2816 GCF_000517525.1 Limulus polyphemus
GCGCAGATTCGTGTGCATAAATCATCATTCACCTTGTATGCTTGAGTCAAACAAATCGCACACGAATTAGAAAGTAATAAAAGTATCCTTTTAGAACTCTAGTGTACGTTCTTGTGCATTACGATGAAAATGTATACAATCAAAATAATCGTGACAAACTAATCAATTAGTTTCTCAACGTACATTTTTCAATCAAACTACAGCCTACACGCATTCCGATGTTTCTGTGCCTATAAGTGCTTTTAGTAATCACGTAAAATTGTCTTGTTAATCATATCTATGATTAGAATTTTGATTAATTAATTAATGGAAGCTGTACTAAATATAGATACGATAATGGGGCAGTGCATTACCCACGTGAGAATCTAAACTACGTAGTTTTTCTAATATAGATTATAATTTCGTTGCCGCAAAAACGCGCTCCGCACTTTGGAATCTTGGATGCGCTATGGCTATGACGATTAAATCCCACTTTTTTTTTTTTTGTCAGACAAGTGTAGCCCAAAGGTTAATAGTGGTCTTTAGTCTTAGGCACAGCACGAATAGCCCATTGTGTAGCTTTGCGTGAAAATTCTAAACTAATAAGTGTTCTGTTTAATGGAAGGAAATTGAGAGGTGTGGTCTAAATAAAACGCTTGCACTGCATTCCTTTTTTCTGATTGGATAAAAACGTGTCGGGCAGAAATTCACCTGTTTTCGAGAGTAAAAAAATTATAATCCTCGAGTTTCAGGAACAGAGAACAGGAATCCAGGTTAGTTAGTGTATTTAAACTAAGCTTACTTTAGTTTGTTATGACATAAGTTTAAGTATTAAATTTTCCCACTTTAGGTTATCCCTATTTGTTGAAATGTTAAATAACTTCCTGCTAAAAAAGTAGCTTACGATATAAACTAAAATAAAGTCGGAAACAACGAATGTAATCCTATAAAACTGACTGGCAGTGTAATATACCAATCTAGCTATTTAAGTCAAAACTAAATAACTTATAAGTTAATGAAACTGTTACTGTATAACTAACTGTTTTGTGCTTTTTAATTTAAAGTAAAGATACAAAACGGACTATCTGCAGGAACTTGAATCCCGGATTTGAGCGTTGCAATACGTCATCTTACCGCTGACCCAGTGGGGGACATAACTAACTAGTTCGTGATGTTATAAATCGAAACCGAAACCTTTAATAACTGAGATTGCATACCCTCGCCCCGCCGCTTCTTTTTGAAATTTCGTGCGTTTATTGTTGTTTTTTTTAAATTTCGCGCAAGGTTACACGAGGGCTGTCTGCGCTAGCCGTCCCTAATTTAGCAGTGTAAGACTAGAGGGAAGGCAGCTAGTCATCACCAACCACCGCCCACTCTTGAGCTACTCTTTTATCAATGAATAGTGGGATTGGCCTTTACTTTATAACGCCCCCACGGCTGAAAGGGCGTACATGTTTGGTGTGACGGGAATTTGAACCCGCGACCCGCAGAGTGTGAGTCGAGCTCCCTAACCACCTGGCCATGCCGGGCCCACGCGTACATTTATATTGAAGAACGTCAAATTTCACCTTCGAAATCTCAGAAAAGCCTTCTCAGATCCAGAATGATCAACTACCATTTTTTGTAGTGTGATGAGGAGACTCAACCTTAATGTGCTCATGAATTCTGGTACAAATCCGATCACACTTTACAGAGTTATTAACCCAAAACTACGAAAATGCCCTATGTCCTCATTATAACAAATATTTCAAAGTGATCCAGAGTCCGGATCCGGACCAAATTTGGGGAGGACTGTCCCATGCAGAGTTCTCATATTTTGTGTAAAATTTTCATGTACATCGGTCTATCAGTTTTCGAGATACGCGCGTGGAAACACAGACAAACACACTGACTCGATTTCAATACCCTGGGGCAAGAGTAATTACAATCCATCGAATTGTTTACTGGATACAATCACTATCAAACACGTGTTCCGAGGAAGTAAATTATTGATTTTCTTCGATACCAAACATATTTTGGGTTCAATCCAATAGATCCAGTGACCATCGGTCTGTTAGGATTTTTTTTCCAATTTATTTTCAGCCGATGGTCACTGGATCTATTGCATTGAACTCTGTTAGGTTTTGTTTTCCAATTTCAGCTCAGGTTTCTTAACAATGGTGAGTGTCAGACACCAGAACACGTGATTTACGTGTAATCCAGGACCACGCTGTGTTATCGCTACAAGAAGATCCTGGGAGGAGTTCTGAAGTAAAGGTTCTACACGGTTTCTCCCGAGTTTCCTAGTATGTAGACGCGTATATTTCTGGTAATGTTTAACTCTATTAGTAAATTGTACACGTATGGACTTACAAACATTTCATGGCTTACTATTACCATGTGTAGGTTCACTACATTGACTTTCACGCTAGTAGTCTGTGATCCCTGTACAGTCCACGTCATTTCACGCTTGTAGTCTGTGATCACTGTACAGTCCACGACACTTTCACTCTAGTAGTCTGTGATCCCTGTACAGTCCACGTCACTTTCACGCTAGTAGTCTGTGATCCCTGTACAGTCCACGACACTTTCACGCTAGTAGTCTGTGATCCCAGTACAGTCCACGGCACTTTCACGCTAGTAGTCTGTGATCCCTGTACAGTCCACGGCACTTTCACGCTACTAGTCTGTGATTCCTGTACAGTCCACGGCACTTTCACGCTAGTAGTCTGTGATCCCTGTACAGTCCACGGCACTTTCACGCTAGTAGTCTGTGATCCCTGTACAGTCCACGACACTTTCACTCTAGTAGTCTGTGATCCCTGTACAGTCCACGGCATTTCACGCTAGTAGTCTGT
>NW_013751177.1:0-1216 GCF_000517525.1 Limulus polyphemus
AATACCAAATGGCATACCAAACCTGAAGAAGGAATCACTAACACCCGAAGCTACAGTTGTAGCTTCCTGATTTAGTATTGCATATTCCTCAGGCCACTTTGTGAAATAATCCATCACCAGACAAATGTACCTATTTCCAGCACGAGTTTGGGGCAAAATACCAGCAATGTCAATGACTACTCTTTCCATTGGTGTGCCAACTTGATATAATTTCATTGGAGCACGTCCCTTATGCTTGGGTCTCCCTTTTAGCACAACAAGTACTGCAGGTCTTGCACCATTCTTCCACATCTTGCCTCATACCTATCCAGTAAAATCTCTGCCGTAGGTGACTCAATGTTTTCTTAACTCCAAGATGTCCTCCTGTTAAACTATCATGGGATTGACACAGCACAACTTCCTGTAACTTTCTCGGTATAACTATTTGCCAGGTCATCACTTTTCATCTCCAGAGAAAAATACCATCTTCCAGCTTCAACTGGTCCCATTGTGCCCAATAGTTCTTTGTCACAGGGCTTAAGCTAGACACCTTCTCCCAAACAGGGTGCAAAACACTTACTTGTAGGAAATCAATTATTGGCTTCAAGTCTTGGTCTTTCTCCTGCTCTGCTTTAATATCTATACCTAGTTCCACTTCACCATCATCAACTCCTTTAGTCACTTTAACTTCAGCTTGATGACACCTGGTTATTTCAACCTCTCTTTTGCAGCAATGTCTGCAGTCATTTTTGCAGTGTCTTCGGCTCAGTCCATTGGCATTTCCTTCTCTGTATTCAATATCATAATTATACTGGTCAATCTTTCCGATCCAACTTGCCACTTATCCCTCTGGGTTCTTTAATGATCTTAACCAGCATAATTCACCATGGTCTGTCCTGATGGTAAACCTAGCCCCATAGAGGTAAGGATGGAAATATATCAGACTCTTTACTATAGCAAGGAGTTCCCTCTCTGGTCTATTCAGGACCCTACTGAAGTAGGTCACCATATGTTCGTTTTCACCCACTTTCTGAGACAACACTCCTCCAATTCCGACATTACTAGCATCACAATCCAGTATGTATGAAAATTAAGGTTGTGAAAGCTTTAAAAGTGGAGCTGAGGCCAATTTTTCTTTCAATGTCTTGAAAGCATGCTGGCAAGAAATTGTCCATTCAAACTTCTGGCCTTTTTTGTCAAATCATGTAGTGGAGCAGCTATAGTTGCAAAGTCATTC
>NW_013751178.1:0-1219 GCF_000517525.1 Limulus polyphemus
ACATGGAAGTTCAGTTATCTCTCAATAGATGGGAAACAAATTAAGAAAAATACTTGGAAGTTCATTTATCCCTCAATAGATGGAGAAACAAATAATAAGGAAAAATACTTGGAAGTTCAGTTATCTATCAATAGATGGAGAAAAAATAAGAAAAAATACATGGAAGTTCAGTTATCTCTCAATAGCTGGAGAAAAAATACTTGCAGGTTCACTTATCTCTCCATAGATTGAGAAAATATACTCTGAAGTTCAGTTAACTCTCAATAGATGAAGAAACATAATAAGGGAAAATACTTGGAAGTTCAGTTATCTCTCAATAGATGAAGAAAAAATACTTGGAAGTTCAGTTATCTCTCAATAGAAGGTGAAAAAATTAAGAAAAAATACTTGGAAGCTCAGTTATCTCTCAATTATAATTAAAGAATAGTGGGACTGACCGTCAAATTATAACGCTCCCACAGCTAAAAGTGCGAGCATGTTTGATGGGACAGGGATTCGAACCAGCGACCCTCAGATTGCGAGTCAAGCACCCATAACCACCCCTAATTTTGAACCATTCATTAAAGGTAAGGCAACGAGAAACACCCGCCGAATAACGGAATTGTCTCTCATTTTTATAACGCGCTCATAAAGGAGGAGGGGAGTATATGGGTGCCCCAGGTAACTAAGAAAAACAAAGTTTTATCTCATTGAAAGACATATTTTTGTAGCTGTGTTACTTTCGAAGTTCCGATATTAGTCGGATCAGTGTAACTGGGTGATACATCAGTAACGGAAGAAACTGAATATACACAGAGGAGCCCTACGAACCCCCAGCAGAGAAAATCCGGCTTTGATTCTAGCCAAATGAGCAGTCTTCAATAGTACTGAAGATATCTCTAATCCCACAGCCCTCTTCTCGGTAAAGAAAGCCCATATAATCTTTATTTTGAAGGACATCGGGTCCTACAAAATCCAGGGGAACAAATGTAGACAAACATCCTGTTTCCGACAGCACACAACAGGCTAAAATCCCGTATAACTGAAAAGTTAAGTACGGAAATCTCAAGAGATATTTGTTGATGTTTTAAATATTGTTCAAATTGTAAATAATTACAACATACTTCTTTCTTTAGCCACCGAGTTTCAGAAGAAATAATGTACAGGTAGTACAAATTCGATGACGACGAACTCACTTTGAGACTAATAATGCTTGGAGACGGCTTGAATGGGTAATGAA
>NW_013751179.1:0-1219 GCF_000517525.1 Limulus polyphemus
CTGTCAATAAGAAGACACAAGATTTAACAATACTGTGTATTATCAATAACAACACACAAGATTTAACAATACTGTGTAATATCAATAAGAAGACACAAGATATAACAAAACTGTGTACTATCACTAACAAGCCACTAGATTTAACGATACTGTGTACTATCAATAAGAAGACACAAGATTTAAAAATACTGTATACTGTCGATAACAAGACACAAGATTTAACAATAATGTGTACTGTCAATAAGAAAACACAAGATTTAACAATAGTGTGTACTGTCGATAAGAAGTCAGAATATTTAACAATAGTGTGTACTGTCGATAAGAAGACAGAATATTTAACGATACTGTGTACTATCAATAAGAAGACACAAGATTTATAAATACTGTGTACTATCAATAACATGACACAAGATTTAACAATACTATGTACTGTCAATAAGAAGACACAAGATTTAACAATACTGTGTACTGTCAATAAGAAGACACAAGATTTAACAATACTGTGTACTGCCAATAAGAAGACACAAGATTTAACAATACTATGCACTGTCGATAAATAAACACAAGATTTAACGACAATTTGTACTATCAATAAGAAGACACAATATTTAATAATACTGTGTACTGTCAATAAGAAGACAAAAGATATAACAATACTGTGTATTATCACTAACAAGCCACTAGATTTAACGATACTGTGTACTATCAATAAGAAGACACTAGATTTATCAATAATGTGTACTGTGAATAAGAAGACACAAGATTTAACAATCCTATGTACTATCACAAAAAGACACAATATTTAACGATACTGTGTGCTATGAATAAGAAGACACAAGATTTACCAATACTGTATACTGTCAATAAGAAGACCAAAGATTTAACAACACTGTGTACTGTCAATAAGAAGACACAAGATGTAACGATATTGTGTAATATCAATAACAAGCCATAAAATTTAACGATACTGTGTACTATCAATAACAAGACACAAGATTTAACAATACTGTGTACTGTCGATAAGAAGACACAAGATTTAATGATACTGTGAACTATCAAGAACAAGAAATAAGATTTAACGATACTGTGTACTATCAATAACAAGCCACAAAAATTAACGATTATGTGTACTGTCAATAAGAAGACACAAGATATAACAATAATGTGTACTATCAATAACAAGACACAAAAATTAACGATTATGTGTTCTGTCAATAAG
>NW_013751180.1:0-1215 GCF_000517525.1 Limulus polyphemus
ATCTCTGCCAGTAGCTCAAATTGTGCTCTATATGCTTCCCACGGTGCCTTCCCATCGAATTCCTGTGGCTTCCTTCGCAGTCCGGTATTCTGGGCGTGGGTTCGAATCCCACTTCTGACACCAATTTGTTATGTCTCCGTTCGTTAGTTAATTTTCCGTAACTTCGTTCCGACGAAACTTTAGCGACACACGTCCTTTCTTAAATAAAACTGGTTTATTCTTTCCGAATACAACTTTACCCATACACTTAATTTCAACAGTCGCTCTATAACAAACGCTAGAACGTCTCACGTGCTCGTGCTCGACAATACTCAATTACACAGTCTCTGACTACAGTTCAATTAGTCATTACCTACACATTGTTTCGTCACATTGTGACCATCTTATATATACCAACCTACCCCCAATCTAGTAATCTCCCGACAATTCACGAAGGTTCGAGAAAGAAGTGGCGTGATACTAGTCACGTGACCTCGCTGACGCAACAATATATATATATATATATATATATTATTGGGTTCAGGAGTGATGAAAGTGCAATCCTAGGAACAAATATACTTTAAATGAGTAATTTAAAAATTACCTAACATTTTTAAAATCAGGTCATTCATTCTTCAGGGACTGTTATTTAGTAAATGTGATTCTTAACACTTCAAGCCTAGTGGTTAGGACACTCAACTCTCAATCTGCTGGTTGTGGGTTCAAACCTCAACTTGTAATATGCTTGCCCTTTCAGTTGTCGGGGGCATTATCATTGACGATCGATCCCATTATTCCTTGGTAAAAAGCTGGCAGTGGGTGGTGCTGACTATCTGCCTTCCCTCTAGTCCAGGGGTCACCAAACTTTTTTTCACAGCGGGCCAGATAACTGAAAGAATGACAAGCGCGGGCCACATAACCATTTTGTTCAATACAATACAGTGAATACACAAAAAATAAAGACATCAAACATGTTTATTTGCCAAAAAGTTATCAAGGAAGGCGACGTTAGCAATAAGATAGTTATATCACACCCAGATCGCACATATCTGAATCTCACAAACTGAGCAGTCAAAAATGTTAGTGAGATTTGTGAAACTGGCGTTTAGCTTTTGAGATATCATCAATATTTGCTTTGGAATTGCTGCATCCAACCAAGAGAATTGCTTTCAAATGTTCATCAGTCAACCTCGATCGATGTGCTGACTTCACATACTTCATTTTTGAAAATGTTTG
>NW_013751181.1:0-1908 GCF_000517525.1 Limulus polyphemus
ATAATCGTGATAATATTATCACATCTGTATCTTCTCGTAATCCCTAAGTTTATAATTATAACCGTCATCTTATCTTCTGGTGATCTCTGAGTTAATAATTGGCTGAAACAACTAAATACTTCATCTTACAGTTTAACAAAACGAAGGTTTTATTTTTAATATAACTTGAGAATTCATTTCTTCACTGATAGAATGTTTAAGTCATTTCACCTAACTTCTACTTCTGGACAACCAATTTTTTTCCCCTTAATTGAAATTCACCGTCTAGGGGTTCTTGACATACCGTTATTTAATCATGAAGTAATACTAGAAAAGGCCTAGTGCCAGTTTTCCATCCCAAGATAAAGCACGTGCGAACAGGAACCTGACAGCTCTTTTTGGTTTCGTGCTATATGAACAAACAAAATTAAAACATGTCAAATCATCAGCAAAATTATACGTGTATCCCAAAAATCAATATTTCTTTACTTATGGGAAGACTGCACTTACAGGGCAAGTAGCACGTGCACGACTTCACGAAATAGACTTGTATTCCTACAATGGACTTTCAGACATGCTAGTAAATGATGTTATCGGAAGACTGCACTTACATGGGCAAGTAGCACGTGCACGACTTCACGAAATAGACTTGTATTCCTACAATAGGAACTTTCAGACATGCTGATAAAACCATTTACTTTTTGTTGACGGCTTCAGTTTGGACTGTTGTTTCAGTACAAATGTGTTACAGTGGTGTCCGACTGTGAAGACCGACAAAAACAGCTCTGACCCCACGTGGAGGGCCAACTACGTCATAATCAAAATCGCTTTCAGCACAAGATGACCATTAGTAATAACCAGTCTATTGTTCCTGGCTAAAGTGAGTGCCAGTGACCATTCGTTATGCAGCAAACTTTGTAAGGTCAAGATTTCATATCTAATTTGTACTTTTCACACAATCACTAGACTTAGCTAGTGAGCATGCGCTGTTATAAATTAACCTCAAATTTCGTGTATCTATCAGTGACGAAAGGGATTAGCGATATTTACAGTACAACGCCGTTAATGATTGATTATTATAGATAAAAGTTCAGTATATTATCATGGGATTGGAGGTTGTTCTGATACACGATAATTATGTACTGCCGGCATTGTGATGGAGAAGAGGTCAGTCATCGAGAAGTACGTCTCAAATAGCCACTCATGACCTACATACTCAACTCCAACCCCTTAACTCACTAAACGACGCCAAAAACTCGTAATGACGAAACGTTGAACATTTGTTGCTATGTTAAACTTATATTAAAGATTTCTTCATCACCCATTCAGGCCGTCTTCAGACATTATCGTCTGCTGTCAAATCAAAAACTGTCCCTCTCAGAATCCCCATTAACTCGTCCACTACAAAACTAATCGCTGTACTGTCCATCTCAGAATCCCCCATTAACTCGCCCACTACAAAACTAATCGCTGTACTGTCCATCTCAGAATCCCCCATTAACTCGCCCACTACAAAACTAATCGCTGTACTGTCCATCTCAGAATCCCCCATTAACTCGCCCACTACAAAACTAATCGCTGTACTGTCCATCTCAGAATCCCCCATTAACTCGCCACTACAAAACTAATCGCTGTACTGTCCATCTCAGAATCCCCATTAACTCGTCCACTACAAAACTAATCGCTGTGCTGTCCATCTCAGAATCCCCATTAACTCGTCCACTACAAAACTAATCGCTGTCTAATGAGAAGCATGAACTTCAGTTGTCAATGTGGGGAACTCATTCTTCTTCCTACCATTATCAAAAACATTTATTGAATCGGTCCATAAATACTTGTTTAAATACTTCTGACGTTATGTGTAAGAAGGTCAAGTTTAAATAATTCTGCCGTTATGTGTAAGAAGGTCAAGTTTAAATACTTCTGACG
>NW_013751182.1:0-4187 GCF_000517525.1 Limulus polyphemus
CAGTAAATATTCTGAGGATTATGGAAAGGATTATGAAGGCACTTCAACTTCACTAAACCCACGGGTTGAGTTACTCAGCGTATAACAAACAGTAAGTATTCCCAAGTTCATGGAGAGGAGATGATAAAGGCACTTCAACTTCACTAAACCCACGGGTTGAGATACTTAGCGTATAACAAACAGTAAGTATTTTCAGGTTCGTGGAGAGGATGATGAAGGCACATGAACTTTGCTAAACCCACGGGTTGGTATAAAAACTCAGCTTACGACAAACAGTAAATGTTACTAGGTTCTGAACAGGTTGATGAAGGCACTTCAACTTCACTAAACCCACGGGCTTAGATACTCAGCGTATAACAAATTTCTTCCCCATTTTTCTGTTTTTTATGTATGTGTAATAACATAGTAATAACAGTATTACATATTCATTGTCATTGGTTGAATGGAGTAGAAAATCACTAAGAATACTGTTTGGAGATAATTACTCAACCTATCTATTGAAACGCTATATCTGATTTAGCCCTAATTCTAGCAACCTATAACCTCGTCCAATCACAACCGTGGGAACATCATTTTGTAGGTACCCGAATTTTGTAGCTCCTTCATATTAATTAAAGAATGTCATTTATGGATCTTCTAAAAGATCTATATAGGAAACAAAAGATAGTTAAAAGATAAATAATAAATGGCAATAAGTTGGTTATTCAAGATATCTTGGTATAGATATCGTATTTACCCTAATGATGACTAACTGGCATTCACCATGAACCTAAGACCTAGATGGTGTCCACATGGCATTAACCATCTTCTCCATGAATATGGGAATACTAATTCTTTGTCATAAACTGAGTAACTAAACCCGTGGACTTAATGAAGATGAAGTGCCTTCACCGTCCTCTCCATGAACCTAATAATACTAACTGTTTTATCATAAGTTCAGTAGCTAAACCCGTGTGTTTAGTGAAGTTGATGTACCTTTAAAAACATGCCCAGAACCTAGTAACACTTACTGTTTGTCATAAGCTAAGTATTTAAACCAACCCGTGGATTTAGTGAAGTTGAAGTGCCTTCATCATCCTCTCCATGAACCTGGGAATATTTACTGTTTGTCATAAGTTCAGTAGCTAAACCCGTGGGTTTAGTGAAGTTGATGTACCTTTAAAAACCTGTCCAGAACCTAGTAATACTTACTTTTGTCATAGGTTAAGTAGCTAAACTCGTCGGTTTAGTGAAGTTGATGTACCTTTAAAAACCTGTCCAGAACCTAGTAATACTTACTTTTGTCATAGGTTAAGTAGCTAAACCCGTCGATTTAGTGAAGTTGAAGTGCTACCACCATGAACCTTGGAATAACTACTGTTTTTCATAAGTTCAGTATTTGAACTCATGGGTTTAGTGAAGTTGATGTGCCTTCACCATCCTCTCCACGAACCAAAGAATTCTTACTATATTTGACTTTTCATCATCTCCAAACAGTATTC
Source organism: Limulus polyphemus (assembly GCF_000517525.1). Taxonomy (NCBI): domain Eukaryota; kingdom Metazoa; phylum Arthropoda; class Merostomata; order Xiphosura; family Limulidae; genus Limulus; species Limulus polyphemus. The sequence continues at coordinate 1,482 of NW_013751182.1, forward strand.
TTAGTGATTTTCTACTCCATTCAACCAATGACAATGAATATGTAATACTGTTATAAACGAAAAAAATACGAAAATATTAATTTTAAAACTTTTTTATTCGAAAACAGGCCAAGCTTCAAGCCAGTCTCGCTTCTCACAGACTGCAGAGCCATCTGTTGGTTGACAATAAAGACAATCACAACAGAATGGATCCAAAGGAAGAAAAGGATTTTCAAAATTTGAACAACGCAGGGCTACACAAGATCCACTATCGCAACAGTAGACACCGCCAACACCGTACGTACACAACTAGTGGACATCTCCAACACCGTACGTACACAACTAATAGACACCACCAACACTGTATATAGACAATTAGTAGACATCATCAACACCATGTGTACACAATTAATAGAAACTACCAACACTGTATGTAGACAATTAATAGACACCACCATGACTGTATAAACATAGTAAATAGACATCAGCAACATAATCTCTACACAACTAGTAGACACCACCATTACCTTACATGCACAATTAGTAGAAACCACCAACACCGTACATACACAATTAGTAAACACCACCATTTTCACATGTGCACAATTAGTAGAAACCACCAACACCGTACGTACACAATTAGTAGACACCACCAACACTGTATATAGACAATTAGTATACATCATCAACACCATGTGTACACAATTAATAGAAACTACCAACACCATATGTACACAATTAATAGACACCACCATGAATGTATGAACATAGTAAATAGACATCAGCAACATAATCTCTACCCAACTAGTAGACACCACCATTACCTTACATGCACAATTAGTAGAAACCACCAACACCGTACGTACACAATTAGTAAACACCACCATTATCACATGTGCACAATTAGTAGTGGTGGTGTCTACTAATTGTGTACGTAAAGTGATGGTGGTGTCTACTAATTGTGTACTTACTATGTTGATGATATATACTAATTGTCTATGCACAGTACTGGTGGTTTCTATTAATTGTGTACACATGGTGTTGATGATGTCTACTAATTGTCTATATACAGTGTTGGTATTTCTATTAATTGTGTACATATGGTGTTGGTGGTTTCTACTAATTGTGTACGTATGGTAATGGTGTCTACTAATTGTGTACGTATGGTAATGGTGTCTACTAATTGTGTACTACGGTGTTGGTGGTTTACTGTTTATGTACATACAGTATTGGTGGTATCTACTAATTATGTACACACATATTTTTGTCTACTGTTTATGAACACACAAGGTTGGCGATGCCTACTAGTTATGTAGAGATTATGTTGCTGATGTCTATTCACTATGTTCATACAGTGATGCTGATGTCTATTAATTGTATACATAAGGTGTTGGTTGTATCTACTAGCTTTGTACGTATGGTGTTGGTGGTACCTACTAACTGAATATGTAAGGTGTCTAGTAATTTGTATGTATTGGTTGGCGTTGTCTACTAATTGTATACGTACAATGAAACACCAACAATATTGCATGTAAGAAACTAGTAGACACCGCTAACACTGTATGTACATAATTAGTAAACATCAATAATACTGGACATAACTAGTAGACACTAACAATACTACATGTACATAAATCGTAGACACCCACAATACTACATAACTAGTAGACACCAAAAATACTGTAGGTACATAAGTAGTAGAGACCAACAATGTTGTATATACCTAACTAGTAGGCCTCGCCAAAGATGTATGTAGAGCAATAGTACCCACAAACAATATTGTATGTACATAACTAGTAGACATCAACAATACTGTATGTACATAAATAGTAGACACAAACAATACTCTATGGACATAAGTAGTAGACACCAACAATGTTGTATGTATCTCCTTAGTAGGCATCTCCAAAGATGAATGTAGATAAAGAGTAGACACCAACAATACTGTATGTACATAATTAGGAGGCATCGTCAAAGATGTATGTACATAAATATTATACATCAACAACATTGTATGTATATAACATAAAGTTTTCTAACAACATGGGACCAGTTGGTCCATCTCAGCTGTTCCATCTTCTAAACTAAACTAAAACTATTAATAGATAAATAAATAAAAATCTTAAAGCCAGCCCTTATAATTCATATACTTACCAAACTTTATCTTAAACTCACTTAAATTTACTGTTTGCATAATACCCAAAGGCAACCCATTCCAAAGACCAATCACCCTGTTAGAAAAATAAAACTGTCTTAGCTGAAGATGACTCCTACCCTGCCAAAATTTATATTTGTGTCCCCTAGTCCTACTATTCGCATTGTTAAATATAAAAATGATGATACATCAACACTAACAATTCCCTTTACAATCTTAAGCACCTCAACCAGATCCCCTCTAACTCTTCTTTTTTTCAAGAGAAAACAATTTTAGAGATTTCAGCCTCTCGTCGTATGACAACCCCTCCATCCCAGGCACCATTCTAGTAACCCTTCTCTGAACCATTCAATGTCTTTCCTAAGGTAAGGAGCTCAATACTGCACACAATACTCCAAATGTGGCCTAACCAGTGACCTGTGCAATAAAATTATAACCTCTTTAGACTTGTATTCAATATTTCTGTAGATACAACCTAAAATACTCTTTGCCCTACCACTAGCAACAGCACGCTGTTTGAATGGCTTTAGAGACTGATCAATTATTACACCAAGATCCCTTTCTTTCATGAC
>NW_013751183.1:0-1217 GCF_000517525.1 Limulus polyphemus
CATTAATTTCTTGACTACGTAATATTTTGTTTCCACGTCTGTTATGATATCCATTCTTCTTTCCTTTTCCTCCTGTATCCACTAACATTCTTGCAGCTCCTATAACAAATTTGTTGATGTCATAGATGAACATTTATGTTTGTTCTTATAGAACGTTGAAACTATTCTTCAGGGAAAAAACTAAGTTTTTACTAATATCAGGTTGGTTACGTGTATAGACATTAAAGTACCTATTTTTCCATGCCTCTCAGTTCTGTATGTCTTATTTTTAGTATCACTAGCTCACGTGCAGCCGGTTAACTGGGTGGGTCTCTCAAGTGCTTCGATCCGACTATGCTATGACCCGAAAGATTGGCCGCACGAGACCCTTCTGAATGATGCTTTACTTTTGTTAGAACCAGCACAACGTATTTCAAACGGTAACAGTGTATCTGTTCTGAACATTTGTTTACTTATTCACTTTTTGCACACAATAGAAATAATCCTCTCTAATACTGCAACACAAACTGTAGAGATAGGAAAATAGTCGGTGGCTACTCTTAACCAAATATTTGGTTTGATTGTCTTATAATACCCAAAGATCTTAATATATGAAAAGTGTTTGGTAGTACCACGTCTAGAACCTGGGATCTTCAGTCCGCCACACTTGGTCCTCACTACATATCTCCAATTAATGATTCATTCAGTTTGTTTTAAGAGTCTTATGTTATCCAGTAATATGTTTTTCTTCACAGAATTCCTACCATGGTTTTTCATTTGTTTTTAAGTTATTTTCTTTTTATATATATATTTATTTCTGTTCTTAGTGAAATAGATGACGAACACGTTGAGCTACATTTTAAAACAACGAAGGTAGAACTGTATATGTAGCATTTACTAAACCATTTATTTGAAATTATATATATCATATGAAGTAGTGAACTACATTCAAAACCAGTCGTCTCCAACAATACCTGATAGTTTAGATATCACAAATATTTGTGTATAAATACAGTACATGTGTTTTGTAATAGATCTCTATCATTCCACTCCTACTATAAACTGTTCTAAACACCTACATGATAAGAGACGTGATTATTACATGGTTATATTATTACACTTTTTTCTTGCTCACGCGAAAATGTGTTTTCGTTGTTCAAACCCTTCTTTCTTTCATTACGCATGTGCAAATGCCTTTTTTATATACATCTCAAAAAGAAAGAGCATATGAAATTTAT
>NW_013751184.1:0-1216 GCF_000517525.1 Limulus polyphemus
GGGCTTACACCAGAGAACACAACCATGAAAAGGGCCCGTTCAAAATCCAATTTCTTTAAACAACTCCTATACTGAAAAAATAGACATGAATTTTAAACAACCATAGGAAGTCGTTGCTTGGTTAAAGTCTTGGTCTTTCTCTCTGCCACGACAAACGACTCCAAACTTCATGAAGCTGTTTCGAGCCTCTCTACACGCCTGCACGGCTTCCCGACTCCATTTCTCGAACTACCAACGACTTGGCACATCATAACAATTACAGAGCCACAAAGTTGAACAGTACACGCGCGGGGTTGAAGAGGAACGTTTGTTCCCGAGCACCCCAGTTCGTTCTCTCCTTCTTCAAACTAAATCCCTGCCACGTTTAGTTTTTTTTTCCGGTCATTTTCATGAGAGGGAGTCTAGTTTTCGTAGAGAGAAGACGTGTATCACGTTAGCTCTCTCAGGAAGCTGAGATATGCATCGATAAGAATTATTGCACTAAGCAAGTTCTAACTTCAGTCAGGCCTATACACTGTGTTTAGCTTAATCGTTAACCTCTAGGTATTGATAAAGTTAAGCCTAATCAGTCCTTTTCAGGACTTCTGACAACACCATGAGAACAAGAGCCGGCGGCCAGCTGCTTTCCGCCAAGTCACAATTTCAACATTTAGCTGCCATTGAGGAGGAAATGGAGTCGTCTCACGAAACATCCACCCATGTTTCAGACACTAGCGACACTTTGCTTAGCAGCCAAGAGTCCCCCATAAAGGAGCCAGACCAGCCAGAAAAGAAGGACACGTTGTCTAAGACACCACCAGTGAGCACTACCCACAGCAGCCAGAAAGACAAGACCACGGAAAAACAACCAACTACAAGCAACCAGCACCACCACCTGGCATCATAATCGAAGGTATCCCACTCACCTACCGCCAACCACAGATAGCACAAGAACTTAAGAACCTATTTCCAGCTACCACATTTACCGAAGTCCGCCGACTTGCCTGTGGACGCCTTGTAATCAAATGCAAAGAACCCCAGGATTACTCTAAACTCTTGAAGCCATGGCCTACCAACGCCTTTGGAGGTGCCTCTCTGAATATCCACGTACCTCGAGACCCAGTACCCACGAAAGCAATAGTTATCAGGGGTATCGCTCAAGACATATCAGCAGAGGAAATTAAAGGAGAACTGGAAAGCTAGGACATAGGAGTCACTCACATTGACCGTATAAAAT
>NW_013751185.1:0-1435 GCF_000517525.1 Limulus polyphemus
CAATATAATAACAATAATAATGAAAAAGTTCCATCATCTTTCGTCAACACCCGTATCATGGCAAAAACACACATCATACAGAAATCTTATTTTCTAACACATGTCCAAGGGTAAATCACGACCCCATAATTACATACACTCTACTAACCTAACAGTTCATTTCAGCTACTCAGGACGGGCACTGGTCAAATAGATTATTCGTCGCTTGACCGTAAAAGTGGGTTTTCTCCGGGTACTCCGGTTTCCCCCCACGTCAAAAGTTACAAGGCATAGGATAAATTATCCAGCCACCCTGGAAAGGGTCGTTTTATCATAATGTATCATAACTAAAGTTATAATTTAAATCATAATCATGACCATGATATGTCAAAAGATTGTTTAAAAGATTACGGGAGTGATGACTCTAAATAAGTTAGAGGTACTTTTTATCGAGTAATTTTACTTTACATTCCATTTGAACTTTTTATATCAAAATTTCAAGGTGTCTAAACAATTATGCATTAATACCATGTTAGCAGCACGTGCTCCACTCTGCATCTCCATACTCGTGTTGCCGTCACCTACGCCAACATCCTACTCTCTCCCAATCTGACGTCATCGCCTCGTGCATAAACAACCACACGTGCGTTTCTCTAGCTCCGGCCAACTCGACGCATCATTACATGCAGGCAGTTCTTCTTCCTCTCTCTGCCTTCGACTCTCCCTCAACTTGACGACTTTTCCACTTGTTTGAAGGCAACCCAGCTTGTAAAGGACCCATTAAAATCAGAATTATCATCTAATATATTATCCTAATCGTAAACAATTGTCGGTACACTAAAGATCGCTTTTAAAAAATCCAACGCTCTCGTCAATACCCTATCTTCGAGTGTGGGGCTCAAGAGACCCCACAGTTTCTGAGTGCGCCTGGTTGTCTCGCAAGCCCCTCCGGGACTTGTGTATGATAGTAATCCAAATTATATTATTTGTGTTTTATCTTTGCTAAGGCCACCAGATCTAAGCTTACCTTTTTCAGTGCTATGACGAAGTTCCTGAGGTACATTCTTTAGCTTTGGCATGGCAGAGTCACACTTGTGTTGTTCCACATCCTTGTTCTTCTTGGGCTGTCGAACACTATATAGAAATTATTGGCGCCAATCAATTCATTTCTATATACGTTTGTTTTGAATTACGCGCAAAGCTACGCGAGGGATACATGTGCTCCCTGTTCCTAGTTTTGTACCAAACTTATAATTCAGAGTAGAATAATCATTACAAGTGTTCTATTATTGTATCTAACTGAGTGGTGTTGACTAGCTTCATCCCCTTTATTACATTCCGAGATATTAACGACATTTTAGTCTGTAAAGTTTTAAAATACATTTTTGTTCTAAAAGAATGACATGCTAGAAAACACGTCATTAGAGAGTATATTTCTGTAACGATAAATACTAAC
>NW_013751186.1:0-1993 GCF_000517525.1 Limulus polyphemus
TTTCTACATGTACAAATCTTGTGGGTTTCTTTTACTGATTTACTCCATTTCTACATGTACAAATCTTGTGGGTTTCTTTTACTGATTTACTCCATTTCTACATGTACAAATCTTGTGGGTTTCTTTTACTGATTTACTCCATTTCTACACGTACAAATCTTGTGGGTTTTTTTACTGATTTACTCCATTTCTACATGTACAAATCTTGTGGGTTTCTTTTACTGATTTGCTCCATTTCTATGGAAATATATTTTTAACAGTGAATAACAGTCTTGGCTTTATATTAAATTAAAAACAAAAAAACGCCAAACTGGTAACGATTGCAAATCCCCCTTATAGATGGCGCCACAAGCAAGCTGATCAAATGGTAAACAAAATGGTTGGTAGTTCCCAGTGCTGTGATCCCCTCTTTCGAAGCTGTAATTATGCGTGATCGGAATCTAGCAAGAGAAAATCTGGTTACCAATTTATACGTTCATAAATCCAAAACAGGAACAAGGATTTTACATAATGTTCGAAGTGGGTGTAATAACAATAAACGTACATATGCACTTGGAGGTTTTACTTCCCTGTACAAGCGTCGTTTTATAATAATAAGAATGATCACAAGGTAGCCGTTTTTCCATAATGTTATATAACAAACAAGTCATAGTTTCGTGTTTATATGTGCTAGTTAAGGAAGCAAAAACTATATATAAAGGATGATGTTAAATATTGTTCCACTTTTTCTTATTAAATCCCTAATGACGTCATTAGATGCTTATCGCATACTCTGCTTTGTGGAAGATAATAATTGACTCATTTAACTGATTAAGTACTTGTGTCTTTAAATTCAAAGCCAATCGTATGGGAAAAACTGGAAATATGCCCTAATTCAGTGTTTTTATCTTCATTCCTGGGCAAACATCCTAAAACACGTTAGTCCGTGCACACCGTATTACAGTTTCCAGTTGTCGATCCAGCCAGCTCCAAACGATGGATATTCTAACACGCACATTATTTATTGTGAGATCTTTATATTTTGTGACAAGACAGGAAAAATTCTAAAATAATGGTTTAAAGTATTACCAGTACTCCTTTCCTCCAATTAACATGAACAAGTTAGTATTTTATTAATAAATAAACCAATGCTATTGGTAGATTATAGTTTCAAGTAATATTGTAAATCATCACACACTACCTTAAAGAAGTATTACCGTTAATACAAGAATTAAACTAAACATTTCCTTGGAGAAGTATTACCGTTAATACAAGAATTAAACTAAACATTTCCTTGGAGAAGTATTACCGTTAATACAACAATTAAACTACACACTACCTTGAATTAATTCTTGTATTAACGGTAATACTTCTCCAAGGTAGTGTGTAGTTTAATTGTTGTATTAACGGTAATACTTCTTCAAGGTAGTGTGTAGTTTAATTGTTGTATTAACGGTAATACTTCTTCAAGGTAGTGTGTAGTTTAATTGTTGTATTAACGGTAATACTTCTTCAAGGTAGTGTGTAGTTTAATTGTTGAATTAACGGTAATACTTCTCCAAGGAAATGTTTAGTTTAATTCTTGTATTAACGGTAATACTTCCTTGTATTAACGGTAATACTTCTCCAAGGAAATGTTTAGTTTAATTCTTGTATTAACGGTAATACTTCTCCAAGGTAGTGTGTAGTGTAATTGTTGTATTAACGGTAATACTTCTCCAAGGAAATGTTTAGTTTAATTCTTGTATTAACGGTAATACTTCTCCAAGGTAGTGTGTAGTTTAATTCTTGTATTAACGGTAATACTTCTCCAAGGAAATGTTTAGTTTAATTCTTGTATTAACGGCAATACAATTAAACTACACAGTACCTTGTAGAAGTATTACCGTTAATACAAGAATTAAACTACACACTACCTTGAAGAAGTATTACCGTTAATACAAGAAATAAACTAAACATTTCCTTGGAGAAGTATTACCGTTAATACAAGAAATAAACTAAACATTACCTTGGA
>NW_013751187.1:0-1219 GCF_000517525.1 Limulus polyphemus
ATTTCGCTACGTTAATGTAAACATTACTGTGACTTTGGTTACTTACAAATATATTGTCATTGTATATTATAATTATTTACACCAATTGGTTGAAATTGTTTTATTTTTGATATTCGTATTAAATACATATATAAATGTACATCTTACCAGAAAGTAAAAGAACCAATAATCATGCTCCATCGACATCCAATGAGACAATCCAGTTTGCCAGCAAAGAAAAGCGGTGAAGATGTAGAGATAAATGTAAGTTAAGTCCAGCTAGTTTCTTCATATGTTGTGTCCTTCTTGACTCTTTGTTTCAGGTATTAAGTTAAGTAAGGAGTGAGGTTTCCAAACGTTAGTAATATATGGATTGACAGATAAATCAGGAAACATCCACCAACTGATACCAAGGGTCGAACTTCCAGTCTGCTAAATTTTATATTCGAATAATGCTAGTATTTTATAGCTTTAAGCTATTAGGTCGTCAAGTAGTTAATGTCACGATTTGGAACACTTTCTTTAACCACCCCACAAAAAACGTACATCACGTAAAATAGTTAAACGAACTCCTAAACATCACGTTAGTGTAGCCTATATACCGCGAAAAGTTTAGTATACTCTAATCCCTTATAGTGATGGCACACGACAAGACACACATTCGGTATGTAATGCTGTTTCAATACAAGAAGGGAAACAACGTCTCTGTAGCCACAAAGAATATCAAAGAAGTTTATGGAAATGTTTTGAATATTCGTGAGTATCAACGACGATTCAGCAAATTTAGCATTAAAAACTGTGATGGCCGACTTGTTGGAATTGATATTGATGCTCTGAAGACGCTTATTAAGTCTAACCCAAGGCAACTGTTATCTTGGCTCAAGGAATGATATGACTATTAGAAATACCCGAGAATCTATTGAAATAATTAAATACAATAACAATGGCCAAACTTTGAATAAGGATGAAGGGTTAGCAAGTCAAAAAATACACCGATGTCGTAACCTTCTTTAGGGTTTACCGTTTATTTATGTAACAGTATGAGTCACATGATTAATATCAACCTTGGTATAAATGGTTTTGTAGTGGTTGTTTTTCACACTTAGCACTCCTGAGGATGACGTGATACACGTTGAAACATGTAGAGTGGTTGTTTTGAGACTGTTAAACAGTCTGAGAATGTATATTCTAATTGTGTAAGTTAAAAACGTTGAGAGTTTGAAATTGTTTCATTACTTTT
>NW_013751188.1:0-1218 GCF_000517525.1 Limulus polyphemus
CTGGGGTAGTGTGGTTGGAGAATGTCGACTGCGAAGGAGGTGGAGAAAGAAGTGGCATTATTTTTGACAAAGATATTAATATGGTCATGGTGTTTATTGTCGAATCTTGTATTCTGAGGGGTTACAAAAACTTTTCTGAAGTAGCTAGCGAAAAGTTCTGCTTTCTGTTCGTCGGTGGAGGCTGCGATGTTTTCGAAGGATATGTTGTTTGTGTCATTGTTTTCTCGGCATATGCTTTTGAAAGTTTTCCAGAAGGTGGACGGGTCGGGTTTGAGGCTGTCCAGTTTGGTGCAAAAGTTATTCCAGTTTATGCGTTGATGGGCCTTGTTTTAGTTTTTCTATTTCATTTTTGACTGAGTTGATTTGTGTCTTCAGAGTGGGGTTTCTGGAGTTGATGAAATCTTTGCGAAGCTTGCGTCGGGATAAAATTAGTTTGTGGATTTCGGGAGTTAGTGACCAGTGGTTGGGCGTGGTATTAGTGTGGTTTTTGGGTACTAACTTGTCTATGGTCTTGGATGTGGCTTGTGATATACTGTGATAATATTGCTCGATGTCTTCTTTGGTATTAGCTGAAGTTAATGGGTCGGGTAAGATGTTGTCTAAGTATTGGTTGAAAATGGTCCAGTTGACTTTCTTGAAGTTGGGATTGGTGGTGGGATGTTGGTGTAGATTATTGGGTAGAGTCCAGTTCGGGTTGCTTATTTTGAATGACAGTGGGTTGTGGTCTCCGCCAATGTTTTCGTGTACTTTAAAGTTACTAGTGAGGTGTACTAATGCGGGTGGAACTAAGGCAAGGTCGATAATGCTTTGAGTACCGTTGTAGTGCATGTGGGTAGGAGAGTTGTCGTTAATAACAGTGTAGTTGTGTGAGATTGGCGATGATCCTACCAGCAGTGGTAGTGGTAAAACCTTGGAGGAGGGGGTGAGAAGCATTAAGGTATCCGAGGATTATTACATTGTTGTAGTTTGTTATGATTGTGTATAGGAATGTGATGTCAGGGTTGAGTTTGGAGAGATGTATAGGGCTAGAAGTGTGAAATCTGGTAGAGATGGGGTTTTAATTTTACAGAAAATGTGTTCGTGGTAAGTGGAAGTGTTGTGGTTGATGAGAGTTAGGTCAAGATTGTGGTCATATAATAATGCTGTACCTCTGGTATGGGTACTTTTAGGTATGGAAAATATTTTATAATTAGGAAGGTGTAAGTTAGAGTTCTTGTT
>NW_013751189.1:0-1218 GCF_000517525.1 Limulus polyphemus
GTGTAAGTAAGTCAAGTCAGAAGGGATGTTGTACAGTTCTGTTAGTGTAAGTAAGTCAAGTCATGACGGATGTTGTAAACTCTCTTAGTGTAAGTAAATCAAGCCATGAGGTATGTTCTTCAGTTCTGTTATTTGAAAAGGTTTTTCGTTGTCCAAAACGTGAAGATAGCTTTGATATACGGAAACATCTGTTAGCTGAGTTCTTGCACAGATCTTAAAATATAACGTTCATAAACGGAAACATTGGCACATGTAGATAAGTAGATCTTGAAAGTCGAGTTGTTCAAAACTTGAAAATAGCGTTAATAACTGAACCAATTGTTGGTTGAGATGAAAAAATATCTGGTGAAGCTTTTTGCCAGAAACTAATCATAGCAGAACCGTCTGGAAAATGATCTATAGGAAATAGTACAGCTTATAAAATGAGTCAGATCAACGTAGGCCGGTAAAACTATCACTAGTTGGCGTGCCCTTTAGCCAATCAAGAAATGTCACAGACCTACTGAAGGATGTGTAGATTGTATGGGAATTCTTTTTGGCGGCAAAGGACAGGTTTATGTGTTTTAATAAAGGTAGCTTCCAAAATATAGAGATGAAAGGTTGACAGACCGTTTGCAATAATTTTAAACCTGCTATCCGTGTAGCTGTCAGCACAAGTCGGGTTCACTAGTAAATACTGGCCAATCGCTGATTCACATTTTGGTCGTAGAACTTTTTTTTTTACAGGAGCGACATGGTAAATTCTTTTATTTCACACTTTTCGTTCTTATGGGTGTAGGTACATGTTGTTTAACTATTTAACAAAGTTACCAGACCTGCTGTTTACTTCCACTGTGTAGACGACACATTTGCCATATTTAAAACTGAACAGGAATGTGAGTGGTTCTTACAAGATCTAAACTCGGCTCTCAAATTTACTTTCGAAAAGGAACAACATAACTCTTTACCGTTCTTGGACGTCTTAGTTGAAAAAAGATGACTTTCTCACCAGTATATACAGAAAACCTACTTTTACAGGACAATACACGCGATGGGATTCTTTCAGTCGCAAAACGAACCTTATTGCTACTTTAGTCCATCCGGCTCTAGTTATCTGTTTAATATCTAAACTAGATTCTGAATTGAAGACAATTAAAACTATTTTACTAGAAAATGGGTACCCAGAAAACGTCATCAATCAAATTACTCAAGAAATTAGCAAGCTTCTTACTTGTTTCC
>NW_013751190.1:0-2640 GCF_000517525.1 Limulus polyphemus
ATATTCATGATCACTAAGATAATATCTAGCTATTTGAAGATACTCCTATTTATATGTAAATACTGTTTGTTTACACAAAGTAAAGAATACAAGCTGTCGTATATTTCTTTCTTCATAGGTTTAACCCAACCATGTTCATGTACACTAAGATAACATCTAGTTATTTAAAGTGACTCCTAATTACGTGTAAATACTCTTTGTTTACTATAAATATAGAATATAAATCTGTAATATTGTTCCTTTCATATGTTTAAAATAACCAACTCCATGTACATTAAGATAATATCTCGTTTTTCAAAATGCATCCTAATTCCGTGTAAATACTAATTGTTTACTGTAAAATAAAGAATGTAAGCTGTAATCTTTTTCCTCTTCATAAGTTTATCACAACCATGTTCTTGAACAATAAGATAATATTTTGTTATTTATAGTGACTCCTATTTACATGTAAATACTGTTTGTTTGCACAAAGTAAAGAATACAAACTGTAATCTTTTTCCTTCTTTATAAATTTAACCCAACAATTTTCATGTATAATAAGATAATATCTAGTTATTTAAAAGGACTCTTTATTAAGTGTAAATACTGTAATATTGTTCCTTTTTCATATGTTTAAAATAACCAACTCCATGTACACTAAGATAATATCTAATTTTTTAAAGTAACTCCTAATTACGTGTAAATACTCTTTGTTTACTATAAAATAAAGAATGTAAGCTTTAATCTTATTCCTCTTCATAAGTTTATCACAACCATATTCATGAACACTAAGATAATATCTAGCTTTTTATAGTGACTCCTATTTACATGTAAATACTGTTGTTTACACAAAGTAAAGAATACAAGCTGTAGTATCTTTATTTCTTCATAGGTTTAACCCAACCATTTTACAGTAAACAATTAGTATTTACAAGTAATTAGAAGTCACTTTAAATAACTAGATATTATCTTAGTGTACATGAACATGGTTGGGTTAAACCTATGAAGAAAGAAATATACTACAGCTTGTATTCTTTACTTTGTGTAAACAAACAGTATTTACATGTAAATAGGAGTATCTTTAAATAGATAGATATTATCTTAGTGTTTATGATTATGGTTGTGATAAACTTGTGAATAGGAAAAATTTTACAGCTTACATTCTTTATTTTATAGTAAACAAAGAGTATTTACACGTAATTAGGAGTCACTTTAAATAGCTTGATATTATCTTAGTGTTCATGAATATTGTTGTGAAAACTTATGAAGAGGAACAAGATTACAGCTAACATACTTTATTTTATAGTAAACAAAAAGTATTTACACGGAATTAGGATGCATTTTGAAAAACTAGATATTATCTTAATGTACATGAAGTTGGTTATTTTAAACATATGAAAAATGAACAATATTACTGATTATATTATTTATTTTATCTTAGATATTATCTTAGTGTTCATGAACATGGTTGTGATAAACTTGTGAAGAGGAACAAGATTACAGCTAACATTATTTATTTTACAGTAAAGAATCAGTATTTACACGGAATTAGGATGCATTTTGAAAAACTAGATATTATCTTATTGTTCAAGAACATGGTTGTGATAAACTTATGAAGAGGAACAAGATTACAGCTAACATTCTTTATTTTACTGTAAACAATTAGTATTTAAAGGGAATTAGGATGCATTTTGAAAAACTAGATATTATCTTAATATACATGAAGTTGGTTATTTTAAACATGTTTAAAATGAACAATTTTACTGATTATATTATTTATTTATAAAAACAAAAAGTATTTACACGTAATAACGAGTTACTTAAAATAACTAGATATTATCTTAACTTACATGAACATAGTTTGGTTAAACTTATGAAGAAGGAAAAAGACTACGACTTACATTCTTTAGTTTATAGTAAACAAAGAGTATTTACACGTAATTAGGAGTCACTTTAAGAAAACTACATATTATCTTAATGTACATGAAGTTGGTTTTGTTAAACATATGATAAAGGAACAATATTACTGCCTGTATTCTTTATTTTATATGAAACAAAGAGTATTTACACGTAATTAGAAGTCACTTTAAATAACTAGATATTATGTTAGTGTACATGAACATAAAAGAATGTAAGCAAAAATGGTGTTCCTTTTCATTTTTTTAACACCAACCAACTTCATGTACACTAAGATAATATCTACTTTTTTAAAGTAACTCCTAATTACGTGTAAATACTCTTTGTTTACTATAAACTAAAGAATGTAAGCTGTAATCTTGTTCCTCTTCATAAGTTTTCACAACAATATTCTTGAACACTAAGATAATATCTAGCTATTTAAAGTGACTCCTATTTACATTTAAAAACTGTTTGTTTACACAAAGTAAACAATACAAGGTGTAGTATCTTTCTTTATTCATAGGTTTAACCCAACCATGTTCATGTACACTAAGATAACATCTAGTTATTTAAAGTGACACCTAATTACGTGTAAATACTCTTTGTTTCCAATCAATGAAGAATATAAGCTGTAATATTGTTCTTTTTTCATATTTTTAACACGACAAACTTCATATACACTAACATAATATCTAATTTTTTAAAGTGACTTCTTATTACGTGTAAATACTCTTTGTTTCCAATCAATAAAGAATATAAGCT
>NW_013751191.1:0-1214 GCF_000517525.1 Limulus polyphemus
AATGGCTTTAAAGTTTTTAAAGACACTTTTTAGAACGTCTTGTTCTGTTTCGTTATCACAATTACTAGTAGTTTCGGCCCGGCATGGCCAGGTGGTTAGAGCGCTCTACTCGTAATCTGAGGGTCGTGGGTTCGAATCCCCTTCCCACCAAACATGCTCGCCCTTTCAGCCGTGGGGGCGTTATAATGTGATGATCAATCCCACTATTCGTTGGTAAAAGAGTAGCCCAAGAGTTGGCGGTGGGCGGTGTTGACTAGCTGCCTTCCCTCTAGTCTTACACTGCTAAATTAGGGACGGCTAGCGCAAATAGCCCTGGTGTAGCTTTGCGCTAAATTCAAAACAAACAAACCAATAGTTTCATTCAGCACCACATGTGTGAATCATGCCTTCTAGTACTAGGTAGCACATTATACATTATCACCTTACTCTCTATTTTTAACACCAGATGGCAGACTTTTAAAAAAAATTGTTGCTTGTTACATGTTGGTTTAGCACAAAGCTACACTGTGGGGAATTGAACCCCGGATTTTAGCACTGCAACTTTGTAAACTTACCGCTCATCCACAGAGGGATCTTGTTACATATCTAAGTGTTCCATTAAATCCAGCAAACCACAAGTCAGTTACTCGACAAAAGTTCTGGTAATAGGGTCGAAAACTCTCAATAATAGAAAAAAACAACAACCCAAAACAATTAATTTTGTGTATATCAGTGTAATTCATTTAATCAAACAACAGTAGTCTTAAATATTTTAATACGTCATCTTTGTTTAAAATGACAGTTCTATACCCCGTGTGTCTGGTTTAATTATTATTATACCTTATTATTATTATGTAACATCTTCGGCCCTTACTTATTTTTTTGAACAGACTTGTGAGAGCGGTAAGTTTCCGGACTTACAATGCTAAAATCCGGAGTTCGATTTCCCGCTATGGACAGAGTGCAGATAGTACATTGTTTAGCTTTGCATTGATAAACAAAAAAATGACCTAGTTTGTGTGTTTTGAGATCACGTAATATAACTGTTTCACTCCATTATTATTATCATTGGGTTTAACTACTTGATCCACAAGGTTCTTAAAGAAATTTGTCTGTTTTGGGATTTACCTTTGCTACATTTCTCTGACTTCTAAATCCAGAAATTCATTTTGTGATTGTACATATTCTTTCAGTCAACCTTAAGTCGCAAATTTCTCGGGATTAGATGATCGTTT
>NW_013751192.1:0-1207 GCF_000517525.1 Limulus polyphemus
TTTAGAAGCAACAATTAACGAGAAGACTATCTATTGAATTACTGCTAATTGCAACAACTAAAAGCAAACCCAATAAATTATGCCTATAGCAATAACTAAAGAGAAGGTCTTTAAATAATCAAGTTTGGAGATAACTTGAACAGGTAAGGAATGAAACTTTACCCAAATTTACTTGAGATTGAGTAAAAGCAATTGACCTGATATTCTTTGTATTTTTCCCTTCTTAGTACAAACAGCTAAACAAAAGTCTATCTATTGAATTCCCAAATGATTTGCAGTTTACCATTGACCATTTTTACTAGCTTGACTGATTTCTAGCTAAAATACTACATCTCTTTACCTCATGCAATGTATATTAATTGTGACTAATCTAGTTGGAAAATGGTTATGGGGTACGAGTGTCATATTTTCTCTATTGTGGATAAGGAGCAGATATTTCCCACTCAAACTGCTGTACAGAGAATAACCAATGAATAATTGCATAATTCATTGGTTCCCTATCAGCACCTTCAGCAGGAACTCTCAGAATGAAATGAAAAGTCTATTCATGAAAAACCAATTAGAGTACAGGCCACAGATAGATATTAAAGGAGTGGCATGCATAAAACATCAGGCCCATTACTGACACTAAAGCATAATTCTGATTTCAAAACTGAACAGCTCATCAATTAGAATGAAGAGAATATTGTTGAAACACAAGCATGGAAGTGCTTGATCTATAACATGCAATATTTAAATTTCTGGAGGAGAATGAGATTAAACTAGAACAGTTGGACAAAACATTATTTTGAGGATGTTTGAGATAGTGTGATGGTAAAAACAAGTAAAGTGTATAAAACCATTACTTAACCCTTTAACTCTCTCATTACAGACTCAGTCCCAGGGACCGACCTCATAACCATTTTGTGATTGTTATAGTTTTCATTCTATAACTTTTAGTACAGTAAGTGTATCTTCACGAAATTTTGCAGATTATCAGTAAATATTACATGGCTTTTGTACACAAAATATCAGATTTTGTTATTAAGTTTAAAGATTTTTTAAATAATGATTTGCTCATGCAATTTTCTTTTCAAATGTTGACTATCCAACATGCAAAGCAATTTTGATTTTAAGATTAAAAATTTCACATGAAAAATTTCCATAACCTCCAGATAATTATCAAACGTTTTTTCCAGATAAACTACATTTTATCTGTTATTCTCTA
>NW_013751193.1:0-1218 GCF_000517525.1 Limulus polyphemus
GTAGTTTTTATCAGACTGTCATGATTGGATTGTTAAAGAGTTTCTGTAGTTTTTATCAGGCTGTCATGATTGGATTGTTAAAAGTTTCTGTAGTTTTTATCAGACTAACATGATTGGATTGTTAAAAGTTTCTGTAGTTTTTATCAGGCTGTCATGATTGGATTGTTAAGAGTTTCTGTAGGTTTTATCAGGCTGTCATGATTAGATCACCAGATATTTGTGTACCACTCTTCAGACTGTAGTTATTGTATTTCCAGGAGTTTCTACACCTTTCATCACAGTGTAATGGTTGGATTGCCAGGAATTTCTATACCTTCATCGTAAGGTCATTTCTGATTTACCTATAAAACAGGTTCAGAACACACAATAACACAGATAAAGTGTAACCTTGGAATACTGGTCTAACAACAGGATATAACTGTGTAAAATTATTTTCACTGGGATTGAACTTTCAGTATAACAGTTTACTAATATGGTTTTCTGAATGATTGTATCACAAGCAGACAATAGTCTGTGTACTTAATCATGACTTAAACGATTAACAGCGTGATCTTGATATATGCTGATTTAAAATGAAAACATTTTCTGATTTATATAACATATTACATTTAATCAGATGTACAGTATTTTACATACCTTTTAAAATTGTCGTTTATTACAAAAATTAACAACTCTTTTTTTATACTCCAATAGACGCTACAGAAATTATATAAAGTCATACTCTTGTCCCTGGTTTATTTCTAAGAATATTACTGTCTTAATTTGAATGATAGGGTTTCATTATAGGGAATGTATGCTACTGATGAGGGTGTAAAGCCGGAAAGTTGAGCAAATAAAACAATTCTGAAAGATTCTCTAGAGTTCACGTTCTTTTTCGCGGAATTGAACAAGTTAATCTATAATGTTTCTTTTACCCAATACACATTATTACACACACTTCGTCCAGGAATTGTACAACTCTGGTGTAAAATCAATGAATGTGATCTGAATGGCGCCATTTTTCATAACATTTATAATGTGTATTAAGCCTGAGCAAAAAAAAAAAAGCGATCATTCAAAGATTTCTCCAGCTTACTTAAAAAGTCTATGGGTATCTGCTTTTGATATTCCAGTAAAAATCCACACACACACACATACATACATACATATATATATACAGGTATAATATAAATGGTAAACATATCATGCACGTACTTAAATATATTTTCAACCCAATGG
>NW_013751194.1:0-1220 GCF_000517525.1 Limulus polyphemus
AACTACCGCAGATATAGATGCTACCACACAGGAAGGAACTACCACAGATATAGATACTCACACACAGGAAGGAACTACTGCAGATATAGATACTAACACACAGGAAGGAACTACCACAGATATAGATACTACCACATAGGAAGGAACTACTGCAGATATAGATACTAACACACAGGAAGGAACTACCACAGATATAGATACTACCACATAGGAAGGAACTACCGCAGACATAGATGCTACACACAGGAAGGAACTACCACAGATATAGATACTACCATATAGGAAGGAACTACCGCAGATATAGATACTACCACACAGGAAGGAACTACCGCAGATATAGATACTACCACATAGAAAGGAACTACCACAGATATAGATACTACCACAGATATAGATACTACCACATAGGAAGGAACTACCACAGATATAGATACTACCACATTGGAAAGAACTACCATAGATATAGATACTACCACACAGGAAGGAACTACCACAGATATAGATGCTACCACACAGGAAGGAACTACCGCAGATATAGATACTACCACATAGGAAGGAACTACCGCAGATGTAGATGCTACCACATAGGAAGAAACTACCACAGATATTGATACCACCACACAGGAAGGAAAAGAAGAATTCAGAATAAGTCAGAAGCCCAGAAAGACAAAAAATGTAAACCCCAATATCAACCCACTCTATCAGGAAAAAACTGTCCCCCAAAACCTGAAGAAAGACAAAGTAGCAACAATACACTAGCAGATGACTGGAGTACCATGGTGAAAGAGGAATACTCCATCAAATTATAAACTCTAATTGAAGATGGTCACTACATAAAGATCAACTTTAGCCCAGCCCAAAATTAACCAATTCCCCAAGAAACATCAAAAAGAAGTCTGAGCAAAAACAGTCCGAAAACTAACAGTACATAACTGCACCACCCCACACATCTATGGCTTACCTAAAATTTACAAACTAGTTACCTTCTTTGGCTCATACTTAACTGTAAAAAATTTCCTTGCCCACCAAAATCCCTTAGATTGATACCTGGTGGATGTTATATCACCATTAACGTTTAAACATGTTTAGAAGTCAGTTCAGTTTTTAGAGAGTAACCATGATAATCTCACAAGACACAATGATCAGTTTTGACATACCCAACTTCTTTACTAGTGTACTAACCCCTAACGTACTACTGTGGTATTTGAATATACCATGCA
>NW_013751195.1:0-684 GCF_000517525.1 Limulus polyphemus
GTTTATATATGTACATAAAAACATTTTAATTTTGTTTCATAAATATATTTTTATTTCAAATTTATGTGTATGTTTCATTGCAGTCGTACTTTTGTGTTTATTATGCCGAATAAACCGTGGGGTCAGCAGCGTGAACTTTGTACGTTGTCCGTAAACTATCTCACCCTTTTTGGTGGTCACTCTCTTTCAACCGAGCGCGAGTGCGTGTGCATTTGAACGTTACTGTAGATATGATAGTGAGAAAGCTTTTCGGTACTTGAATATCATTTCTTTGAACTTTCAAAGAAGTTTATTTCAACATATGTCCGTGTATGTTGTTTCAGAATAGAGACAAAACTAATTGCCACTACTAACAAATGTATGTAATAGTTTATAGTACAGGTGGTTTCAATAAACACCACCTGAGCCTGACCCCTTGTTACTTGATACATCCTGTTAGAAGAGATTACCAAACGATAGAGTAACCATAAATTACAAAAAAAATTACTTTACAGCACTTAAAAGATTAGTCCTGGTCATATTCCTCTCATTACAGGCAAGATTTATGTTGGAATGCGAAACTACGATGTATTGAGACCTCCAACAGTTTCCCTGTATTATTTAGTATTTAGCCTGTTTCACAACCAACATATGGGTTTTATTGTTGTCACTACTGAGTTTGAACCATTTGCAAAATATCAGAAT
>NW_013751196.1:0-1218 GCF_000517525.1 Limulus polyphemus
TAAATGTCACACCTGAACGCTCACATCCTTTTAATTATGTTTGAAATTATGAACATTGCTCAGCATCATGAAAATTAAACCTTATTTTCAATAAGCAATCCTGAAAAATATTTGGGGGTGCTTAACTTTTTTCCAGGTGTGTATATATCATGTACGATCCCATTCAATTAAACAGTATATAGGTGTGTGACCATAAGCGCCGAGTTAGCGGGGGCATCTGACCCAGAAATATTTATTGGTAGGGCTATGCCCCCTGAAATATATCTTACATTATCTAGATACAGCATGGTACTGTACTGATCTCATAGTTGTTGTATTATCGCGATCCCAATAACTTCGTGGAGTAACGTATGACGTACGTAACGTGGTCATGTGATTCGAATATTTTAGAGTGGTCTGGAGACATGCCACCCAGACATTTGTTTGCAATTTAATGCTATGAGATTGAACTTTGAGCCCTTTTAATTACAAAGACTGCATGCACGAAACGTAATGTATTAAATTAAAAGTAGCAAGTTTTAATTTATAAGTTGTAGCTATACATGCCATGAAAATGTCAGGCCATGATCTGACTGGCCCTTGCCGCTTCCAACGGCCCTGAATAGCATTGTTAGTGAAAAACCTCAGTAAGTGGCACAAAATGTCATAAACCTTGACATCACAAACTAGTTGCGACACATTCGGGCGTCCTAATTCAGTCTCAGTTTGTTAGGAAAACTACTCAAAATTCTCACGTGATCCAGAAATTTCGAATTCCCTTAAGGACACGGGTAGTCAGAAAGCTGTTTAGCTGAAAGTGATCTTGGCAGATACTAAAAGTAGGCTTAAACAACTTTCAAAAATTATTCTTTTTTCTCTAATTATCCCAGTGGTGGGATTCAAATATTTTAACAACAGGTTCTCTCACTAGCAGCAGGCCCGGCATGGCCAGGTGGTTAAGGCACTCGACTCGCAATCTGAGGGTCGCGGGTTCGAATCCCTGTCACACAAAACATGCTCGCCCTCTCAGCCGTGGGGGCGTTATAATGTGACGGTAAATCCCACTATTCGTTGGTAAAAGAGTAGCCCAAGAGTTGGCGGTGGGTGGTGATGACTAGCTGCCTTCCCTCTAGTCTTACACTGCTAAATTAGGGACGGCTAGCGCAGATAGCCCTCGTGTAGCTTTGCGCGAAATTCAAAAACAAACAAACAAACACTAGCAGCATGTAAAAATATTAT
>NW_013751197.1:0-2107 GCF_000517525.1 Limulus polyphemus
CTATAAGTATCTAAATTAACAATGTAATACTGTTTTATACAACTTTCATCATTTTTTAAGTGTCTAAGTTAATAATGTAAATCTGTTTTTTTACAACTTTCATCATTTTTTAAGTGTCTAAGTTAATAATGTAAATCTGTTTTTTTACAACTTTTATCATTCTATAAGTGTCTAAATTAATAATGTAACGCTGTTTTTTACAACTTTAATAATCCTATAAGTATCTAAATTAACAATGTAACACTGTTTTTTTTAAACTTGTTAGGACTTGGATAGTGGTTATCGAGCCCAGACAGTGAATCTGAGAGTTTATTGTTTGCGTCCCTTGTCGCCAGAAAAATGTTCGTACTTTGATTCCTAGGTGCGCTGTGAGAGTAATGGTCAAATCCCACTATTCTGACAGTAACCAGAGAGAGACTAGCTGCTTTCTCTCTAGTCTATCAATCCAAAATCAGTGACAGTTAGCACGCGGAAGTAGTTTTGTGTAATTTTACCCAAAACTTTTAAAATAATAACAACAACAACAAAAACACACGAACTTCTCAAATATGGTTTATCTCGATGAATAAAATTACCGTAAGGACAAGATGCAGCTCTCGGACAGATAGTTGGACGAGGTTAAAGTTAAGCGTAAAACATTATCACAAATCTTCAAAAATTGAACAAGCTTTATTAAATCATTTACTTTAAAACTTTTGAATTTTAGGACACTTCTTTAAAAATTGGGTTTCGATACCCGTGGTGGGCATAGCACAGATAGCCCATTGTGTAGCTTTGTGCATAACAATAACCGAACACAATGACCATTTTACACAGTTTCACTAAACAAGACTGATGAAACGCGTCACTGGATAATTTTAATACAATATATAGTTGTCAGTAACACCAGTACCGTCACTGGATAATTCTAATACAATATATACATGTCAGTAACACCAGTACCGTCACTGGATAATTATAATACAATATATAGTTGACAGTAACACCAGTACCGTCACTGGATAATTCTAGTACAATATATATAGTTGTCAGTAACACCAGTACTGTCACTGGATAATTATAATACAATATATAGTTGTCAGTAACACCAGTACCGTCACTGGATAATTCTAGTACAATATATATAGTTGTCTGTAACACCGGTACTGTCACTGGATAATTATAATACCATATATAGTTGTCAGTAACACCAGTACTGTCACTGGATAATTATAATAAGTGACGGTACTGGTGTTACTGACAACTATATATTGAGATAATTCTAGTACAATATATACATGTCAGTAACACCAGTACCGTCATTGGATAATTCTAATACAATATGTAGTTGTCAGTAACACCAGTACCGTCACTAGATAATTCTAGTACACAGTTGTCAGTAACACCAGTAACGTCACTTATGATACACAACTTCACCTCCTTGTTATTAATAGCATACACAAACACTCATCTTTTAAGCCTAACAGTATTTACGATGAAGCAATTTGAGTTTCAAAGAAAATAATTGTTTGTCTGTCTAAACTTTTTGTGACCTTTACAGAAAAGATAAAGCTGAAAGAAAGCCTAAGATCTACATAAACGTGCTTGGATTGTTTTTTTTTTTTTTTTGAAGAAGTAATTTCTACATCCAGAAAATAAGTTATCACAACTCTTTGTTTCCACGTCTTCTGGGTCGGTTATAAAAATAACTTAGTCACTGACTGGCAGCGCGAGACGATTAGAATGTTTGAAAAGGCCTAGAGCGTACTTTTGCTTTTGAGCAAGTAAAGCGATACAGTGAAGTCTTAACAATGAAAAATTATGTTTATCTATTCAAAAACATGGCGAGAAATGGGCCACTCGTGTGTGTGGAAAACTACGGAAACTCGTACTGCGCATGCGGTGGCGGCATGAATCCGGAAAGAGCATTTTTTGTAACTAGTGATAACAACGTTCACGAACATCTTTAAGTCATGCTAAGAAAAAAGAAAAAGGTCCAATGAACATCTGATCCTCCCAGGGCTTATGACCAAAACCACGATTACGATCAAACAGTGGACATCATAGGTACTTGTTACAAGGAGAATTGGTCTGAATGCCTTAATCTACGTGATATGTACTAAATCCG
>NW_013751198.1:0-1218 GCF_000517525.1 Limulus polyphemus
CCCCAACTGTCTGCAGTGAAGGGTCATACAGACAGTCACTTTCCCCCAACTGTCTGCAGTGAAGGGTCATACAGACAGTCACTTTCCCCCAACTGTCTGCAGTGAAGGGTCATACAGACAGTCACTTTCCCCCAACTGTCTGCAGTGAAGGGTCATACAGATAGGGAATGTTGTGGGTTTGAGCACCTATATTTTACTCTCCTGACTTATTCTTATTTTTCTTAGTTAATTTATGTATATTCTTCTTTATTTAACACGTGATAATAGAAAACGGAGGTTAAGATTGGTAGACGATATGGGTCCTACTTCCATAGTTACCTCCAAAACCCAGGACACATCTTATATCCCATATTATGGCCTGTGCCCTGGTGATCTTTTTTAATTTATGCAGCGTTTTTGCTGTAATTGTTAAGGCTTGTTTTGACAATCAAAATACACATGCATATCACACACACACCTATATATATACATATCATATGTATATATATATATTAGGCAGTCATGAAATTATTGTCGCTTTGTGTTTAGATGAAAAAAAAATCGAACAACTTATCAAAATAAAACATTTATCGATGATGCTTTTCCATCTTAAAGTCAGGTTGTTAATGCCCTGGTCAAAGAATTCACTTGGCTTTCAAGCAAAAAAACATGTTGATGTCCTATTTAACACCTTCCACATTTCCATACGTTTTCCCATTAAGATGGTGTTGCAGCAAACAAAAATGATGGTAATCTGATGGTGCCATATCTGAAGAATATGGTGGGTGGGGGAGAACTTCCCACCCCAACTCCATAATATTGTGTTGCGTCATACGTGCCATATGTGGACACGCATTGTTGTGAAGAAGAAGAACACCTTTTCGATTGACGAGTGAATGGCGTTTCTGATGAAGGGCTTGATTTAAACGTTCCAGTTGCTGACAATAGATCTCTACATTGACAGTTCGCTGTGGATTGAGGAGTTCTACATGAATTACTCTTTTGATGTACCAAATGCAAAGCATAACTTTCTGCGGATGGAGTCCAGGTTTTAGGGGGCGGAAGTGGTTTTTGTCTAGGACTGAGCCATTGTTTTTGGCGTTTAATATTTGCATTGGGAATCCATTTTTCACCACCGGTGACATTTCTGTCCAAACATTGGTTCACCCGTATTACGCGCCAGAAGAGACGAAGCAACGTTCACACATTGGAAACGATGATCATCAGACAGTTCGTGAG
>NW_013751199.1:0-1773 GCF_000517525.1 Limulus polyphemus
AGTTTATATATTGTAGAACTGAGCTGTTCCTTAAATGTTATAATAGTTTATATATTGTAGAACTGAGCTGTTCCTTAAATGTTATAATAGTTTATATATTGTAGAACTGAGCTGTTCCTTAAATGTTATAACAATAGTTTATATATTGTAGAACTGAGCTGTTCCTTAAATGTTATAATAGTTTATATATTGTAGAACTGAGCTGTTCCTTAAATGTTATAATAGTTTATATATTGTAGAACTGAGCTGTTCCTTAAATGTTATAACAATAGTTTATATCTTGTAGAACTGAGCTACATGTTTTATATTTTTCCTTTTCCTTTACTTGTTTGTTAAAAGGATTAATAAATAACGTATTTTTTCTTGTCTTTCCTGAAGCTATGTCGTCAGATCTTTGAAAGACACTTCTTTAATTTACTAATGAAGATCAAGAACAAATATGCGAATGTGACGTGATTTATAAACCATACCAGTGGATTTTATCAAAACAACAAAAGGTAGTCTTCCTTATACCCATTAGATAGATTTGACTTGCCGAGCTGACATGCAAGTCCTCCGCTAGGGATTATAAGGTTAGAAGACGAACCTCGGTATACACAATGTTCGGGGAGAAATTAATCCTATAAAACTTTGTTCTTTGTTTTTTTTTCTGATATACGAAACCTTATCTGTTTGATTCGGTATTGGGAAGAGGGGGGAGGGAGGAGAAAACATTTAAGCGTAGTTTATGTTGTCCCTGTGTGATCTCGGAACAAGTCCGAAATGGTCCAGTGCTCGCAGCTAACCTCTGAACTGTAACTTTTTTTTTTGTATCCCGGTCGGCCTGAAAAACCTTCTGTATTGGATGGATATGACAGATATGTTGACGTATCATTGTCTGTATTGGGTGGATATGACAGATATGTTGACGTATCATTGTCTGTATTGGATGGATATGACAGATATCTTGACATATCATTGTCTGTATTGGGTGGATATGACAGATATAGTGTGGTTGACATATCATTGTCTGTATTGGGTGGATATGACGGATACAGTGCGGTTGACATATCTTTGTTTGTATTGGGTGGGTATGACAGATATAGTGTGGTTGACATATCATTGTCTGTATTGGGTGGATATGACAGATATAGTGTGGTTGTCATATCATTGTCTGTATTGGGTGGATATGACAGATATAGTGTGGTTGACATATCATTGTCTGTATTGGGTGGGTATGACAGATACAGTGTGGTTGACATATCATTGTCTGTATTGGGTGGATATGACAGATACAGTGTGGTTG
Source organism: Limulus polyphemus (assembly GCF_000517525.1). NCBI lineage: Eukaryota > Metazoa > Arthropoda > Merostomata > Xiphosura > Limulidae > Limulus > Limulus polyphemus. The sequence goes on from NW_013751199.1 coordinate 1,286, forward strand.
ACATATCATTGTCTGTATTGGGTGGGTATGACAGATATAGTGTGGTTGACATATCATTGTCTGTATTGGGTGGATATGACAGATACAGTGTGGTTGACATATCACTGTACAATGTTCTTTACTTAACATCTGATCTAGGTACTATATGATCCAGAGTATGTACTTAACCTCTAACTTCCTAAGTAACGCCAGATATAAATCCGAGACGATCTCCCTTCCCCATCCCTCTCTCTCTCTCTCTCTCACACACACACACCAAATAATAATGTCAACTGTATAATTGGCTGATTAACTACAGAGTATTTATTCGGATTCAAGATTACAAAAGTCATTCTTCTATGATCTATGGAAAAAAATATATTAATAATAACGTGAACAACGATAAGTTAATAACGTGAAACCTACCATCATGAAGCTGTTGAACGTGAACAACGATAAGTTAATAACGTGAAACCTGCCTCATGAAGCTGTTGAACGTGAACAACGAT
>NW_013751200.1:0-1217 GCF_000517525.1 Limulus polyphemus
ATGCTTCTCTCATGCCTTTTTTCTTCTTTTCACATCTAGCCTATCTATCATGTAAAGTAATTTTCATTTTAAGATTAAAAATACTTTTATGCATCAGAAAAGTTTGAAATTTCACATGCGAAATATTTATAATATCCAGATAGTTATCAAACATTTCTTAAGAAAAAACTTCGTATTTTATCTGTAATTTTCAGTAGTCAATCTCTGTATGGGTTCGGTGAATTTGACCAATCTCGCAACTACCATAAAAAATCAGGAAATAAACAAAAATTATGCCTCTTTCATTCTAGAATGAGAACAAATTATAACACAAATACATAAATGTTTGACAAAAAAGCTTAAATCTCATAACATTATACATTTATTATTTTTATTATATTGTCCTTTCACCTATACCTGGCTAACAATACAAAAGTTACAACGACATGGGTCACGTGCACTCATGTTATCATATCAAATAACATAAAAGTCACCTTTGATCTGTACAAAGTAACTTGTCTTGGTTGTGTTTTAGTTGATTAGTATTTTGTAAAATACAGTCACATTTCAATTATTATACATTATTATATATGTATATAGATTATTTCTATTTTGAAATACGTTCTTAAAGTTATTTTTCCTAAAACATAGAACAGTAAATAAAGAAGTAAAGCAAACAATTATCTCTTCTAGTTATGACCTTTGTACTCGGTTGCTGTAGGTTGCTAAGCCTTCAAAATTTTGCACGTGGAGGACATGAAACAAAATTAATTTTTTTAAGGTTTCATACATACTTTTCAATAACTAAAAAAATCATAAATTACCATATCAATACCATAGAAATCTACTATAATTTATCAAACTTAGTAACTAATCTGTATTTGGGTCTAAAAAAATATGAAATTTCAAGCAGACTAAAAACACAACCTACCTCACTGAAATCTTCATTCAAAAGAAAGAAATGGCGCTAGGTACGTTAGAAAGGCTGAGAAAACCACTAGGGGGACATTCTGAACTTCTGATTAGTTATTCATGTTGTATACAGAAGTAAGTTTATATAAGGGAGCATTTCCAAAAATGGAAAGAGGTGAGCAGGGTGCCAATGTGTTTAATTTATTACATGAGCAATATCTTATCAAATAGAAAAGATAAGACCTTCTTATTTTATATTTAGCTTGTCAACATCTGTAATTTGAGTTTCTAATTCGTATGAAACTATAGACTTAGTATTTTGACTT
>NW_013751201.1:0-1234 GCF_000517525.1 Limulus polyphemus
GGCATCTACAAACTGATCCCTCAGCAATAGCTTGAGAACATCGGGTGGGCCTTGTGTGCCATACTTTCCAAATACTGTGCCAGATCTTACAGGCTCTCCCCTTTAGCACGGACTCTAGTACTAAACCTAGCCCTATAGACTTCGGACTGATTTTGAGTTCCATACTTGATTTCAAGAGCAGCTACCAGCACTCTGTAGTTGTGCCTGTCGTCTGCTGACAACTCTCCAAGTATTTCCTGTGGTTGTCCCTTCAGGCTCGTTGCCAGGTACACTGCTTTCTGCTCCTCTGTCCACCCATTCATTTCTGCCAGGAGCTCAAATTGTGCTCTAAAAAATTCTTTCCGAGTGACTTCAGCGATACAAGTACCTTCTTAATTAAAACTAGTTTATTCTTTCTCGTTACAAATTTTGTAATACACTTAATTTCCACAGTCACTTTAAACTTAACACACGCTATAAATCACAGTGATTCACACACTTTACTTACGGTGCCTACTGTTCGCTTGAATCAATTATTTCTCATCAATGTATCTCCCGCTTATATACTAAAAAAAAGAGGGCGTCTAGCAAACGCTGAGACATTCGTGAGGTTGCCTGATAAGTCACGATCCTTCTAGAAACTCCAGCACGCATACTCTCAGTGTCGCGTGACTTCCGCTGTCGTAACAATACCAATGTAAATAGTAAACGTTAAACATAAATGGATAAGGCCCTGATAAGGGTATTTTAATTAAACCAGTAACATTACTTGAAATCAACACCTTCATTTATGGAATATTCAGTATTTAACAGTGCTACTAAAATACCAGTGCTGGTGGGAGGAAGAGGTGGAAGCACCAAACTTCACCCTCCCAGATCTCGTTAAAGACAGTTCGTTCTTTCAGACGTGATCGTGTTATAATGTGACGGTCAGTCCCACTTTTCGTTGGTAAGTAGTAGCCCAAGAATTGGCGGTGGGTGGAGTTGAATAGCTAGCTTTCCTTTAGTCTATCATTTCTAAATCAGGGGCGGCTAGTGCATATAGATTTACGCGAAATTCAACAAACAAACGTTCTATAAGTACACGGAGAGTTTGTTGTGTTTTCCAAACAAATGTTCTACAAGTACACGGAGAGTTTGTTGTGTTTTCCAAACAAATGTTCTACAACTACACGGAGAGTTTGTTGTGTTTTCCAAACAAATGTTCTACAAGTACACGGAGAGTTTATTGTGTTATCGAAAACAAATGTTCTAC
>NW_013751202.1:0-1218 GCF_000517525.1 Limulus polyphemus
CTTTAGTATGGACTCTCGTCCTAAACCTAGCCCTGTAGACTTTGGACTGATTTTGAGTTCCATACCTGAGTTCTAGAGCAGCTACCTGTGCTCTATAGTTGTGCCTGTTGTCTCCTGAAAACTGTCTAAGTATTTCCAGTGGTTGTCCCTTCAAGTTCGTTGCCAGATATACTGCTTTCTGCTCCTCTGTCCATCCATTCATCTCTGCCAGGAGCTCAAATTGTGCTCTATATGCTTCCCACAGTGCATTTCCATCGAATTCCTGTGGGTTCCTTCTTACTAGATCACCCCTATTGCTGACATTCATATCTGGGATGTGACTTCTAACAGGACTGAATATGTCTGCATTAGGGTTTAGCTGTGGGGTCTGGAAGGGATTCCCGTTGTCTGAGACTGATTAGGTCGATGACTAATATATCCTCCTTGTGTAAAAGACAATAAATCATTCTTTAATGTACTTAATTCGCTTTGAAATTTACTAATGTTTTCCATTTGTACTTTTTGCCACTGTTGTTGACTTTCCTGTAGTTGCTGCTGACTTTCCTGCAACTGTTGGAGACTTTCTTCCTGTTCCCTTTCTTGTTCTAGTTGCCACTGCTGTAATCTCTCATCTTGTTTTTTTTGCTGTTCGAGCTGCCACTGTTGCAGGTTTCCTTGCCACTGCTGTTGTCTCTCTTCTTGTTTCTTTTCTTTTTCCTTCAACAGCTGCTGTAATCTCTCTTCTTGTTTCTTTTGTTTTTCCTCCAACAACTGCTGTAATCTCTTTTCTTGTTTCTTTTCTCGTTCTTCTTGTTTCTTTTCTCGTTCTTCTCGTTTCTTTTGCTGTTCTTGTATTGCTGCCATCAAATCTGCTAAGCTGTAGTTTGATTTGCCGCTTCTCGTTTCCATCTTCTTATTTTTTTATCCCACTTCTGACACCAATTTGTTACGTCTCTAGTCGTTTGTTAATTTTCCGCAAAAATGCTTTCCGAAGAAACTTTAGGGATACAAGTCCTTTCTTAAATAAAACTAGTTTATTCTTTCTCAATACAACATTGCAATACAATTAATTTCCACAGTCACGCTATAACTTAAATAAACGCTATAAGTGACAATGAATGAACGATTCACGCGCTTGACTCAATTGTCGTCTCTATCTCTGTCTGCAATTCAATTCCCCTTGTTGCCATCACTTTTTGGCGGTCTTATATACAAGAATACCGCACATCTAGTAAACAC
>NW_013751203.1:0-1218 GCF_000517525.1 Limulus polyphemus
AGATGATGATGATGAAGTGGAACCAAATATAAATATCAAGGCAGAACAGGAGAAAGACCAAGATTTGAAGCCTATAATTGATTTCCTAAAAACAAGTGTTTTGTGCCCTGCTTGGAAGAAGGTGTCTAGTTTAAGCCCTGTGACAAAGCACTATTAGGTGCAATGGGACCAGTTGAAGCTTGAAAATGGTATTCTTGTCTGGAGATGGGAAAGTGACGACCTGGCAAACGGTTATACCAAGAAAGTTACGGGAAGTTGTGCTGCGTCAGTCCCATGATACTTTAACAAGAGGACATCTCGGAATTAAGAAGACATTGAGTCACCTACGACAAAGATTTTACTGGATAGGTATGAGGCGAGATGTGGAAGAATGGTGCAGGACATGCAGTATATGTAGTGCTAAAAGGGGACCCAAGCATAAGGGACACCCACCTTATGAAGAGTTGCCTGTGAATATGTCAGAGTTTGTGGAAGTGTTATTGGAAAGGATGGATGATATTCACCATCAAGTGTGTTCAAACTTGAAAACGTGTGCTGATTCGATGAAGTTAACTTATGATAAGAGATCTACTGAAGTCAGCTTTGTACCAGGAGACAAGGTAGGAAGTCTTTGCAGGAAGACCAAAGTGAAGTCTCCTAAGTTGTCTTCTCCATGGGAAGGCCCATATGACATAGTGGATCGTCTCTCAGACGTGACTTTCCAGATAAAATGTAGTCGGCGAGGTAAGCCAAAAGTGGTGCATGCCAACAGGCTTTGGCGTTACCACAGTCCTGGACATTTCAGTTGGGATGAAGTTAACAACAGAACAAATGACGCTGCTGAAGACGTGCCACCTGAAGAAGCCACCATCGAAGAAGAAACTCTACTCAGTTTTGAGAAGGGAAACGGTGAAGCTCTTGGTGAAGTTACTACCACTGATGTGACTGTTATCGACGATAGAACATTTCCTGATGAAGCAGATGAACCCCATGTGAAGCAGAAGTCAACGAGATGGAGACCAGTATGGAAGAAGATACGTCCCATAAAATTAAGAGACTTTGTTGAAATGTAATTTTGTGTTTGTAATTCTGTACACTTAATTACGTTATTGTTATTGGTTTAATGTAAGTGGCTATTGTACGGGACGAACAATACTAAGGAGGGGCAGTGTTGCGTCAGCGAGGTCACGTGACTAGTATCACGCCACTCCTTCTCTCGAACCTTCGTGAATTGTCGGG
>NW_013751204.1:0-3683 GCF_000517525.1 Limulus polyphemus
TAACAGTTCACTTCAGCTACTCAGGACGGGCACTGGTCAAATAGATTATTCTGCGCTTGACCGTGAAAGTGGTTTTTCTCCAAGTACTCCGGTTTCCCCCCACGTCAAAAGTTACAAGGCATAGGATAAATTATTCAGCTACACTGGAAAGGGCCGTTCTATGATAATCTATCATAACTAAAATTATAATTTAAATCATAATCATAACCATGATGTGTCAAAAAATTGTTTAAAAGATTACGGGAGTGATGACTCTAAATAAGTTAGAGGTACTTTTTATCGAGTAATTTTACCTTATATTCCATTTGAACTTTCTATATTAGAATTTCAAGGTGTCTAAACAATTATGCATTAATCCCATGTTAGCAGGACGTGCTCCACTCTGCATCTCCATACTCGTGTCGCCGTCATCTACGCCAACATCATACTCTCTCCCAATCTGACGTCACCACCTCGTGCATAAACAACCACACGTGCGTTTCACGTGCTCCGTCCAACTCGACGCGTCATTACATGCAGACAGTTCTTCTTCCTCTCTCTTCCTTCGACTTTCCCTCAACTTGACGACTTTTCCACTTGTTTGGAGGCAACCCAGCTTGTAAAGGACCCATTAAAATCAAAATTCTCATCTAGTATATTATCCTAATCGTAAACAATTGTCGGTACACTAAAGACCAACGCTCTCGTCAATACCCTATCTTCGAGTGTGAGGCTCAAGAGACCCCACAGTTTCTGAGTGCGCCTGGTTGTCTCGCAAGCCCCTGAGGGGCTTGTGTATGATATTAATCCAAATTATATTACTTGTGTTTTATCTTTGCTAAGGCCACCAGATCTAAGCTTACCTTTTTCAGTGCAATAACGAAGTTCCTGAGGTACATTCTTTAGCTTTGGCATGGCAGAGTCACACTTGTGTTGTTCCACATCCTTGTTCTCCTTGGGCTGTCGAACACTAAACAGAAATTATTGGCACTAATCAATTCATTTCTATATACGTTTGTTTTGAATTACGCGCAAAGCTACGCGAGGGATACATGCGCTCCCTGTTCCTAGTTTTGATGTAATAAAGGGGATGAAGCTAGTCAACATCACTCAGTTAGATTCAATAATAGAACACTTGTAATGATTATTCTACTCTGAATTATAAGTTTGGTACCCGAGATAGTAACGACATTTTAGTCTGTAAAGTTTTAAAATACATTTTTGTTCTAAAACAATGACGAAATATACTCTCTAATGACGTGTTTTCTACCATGTCATTGTTTTAGAACAAAAATGCAGTAATGATAAATAATAACATTCAATTAACCATGGCTTTCAATCTTAATTTAAGCTTAATATTAAATTATTTTTTCAAAACATTGGTTAGTTATGTGTTTGAGAGCAAAGCCACATTGGATTTTCTGATCTGTCCACCGCTTGGAATCCAACCCAGAATTTTAGCGTTATAAATCCGTAAACTTATTGTCAAAATTAGAATTTAAACTTCCTTAAATTTATCATTCTGATTAATAAATCATATTAACAGTTTAATGATAAAAATCGTTTTTCAGAAAATCAAGAGAAATTATGGTTTTAGTTTTATTAAAGTTTCGAGTTGTTTCGTGTAGTGTGGTGTTAAGAAATGTATATGAATGACATTTTATATGAGAAGTATAATTATATGTTTCACAAATATAAACCTAAACAACAACAACAACAATAACAAAATATTAAGAAATGAATTATTTTGATGTGTCCAGTTGTTCCTTGAACTTCATAATCCTTTCCGATATAGTGAATCATGTTATTGAATTGTATTTAATTCTATCAACTATTTCAATGGCAATATGTAATTCAAAACGTTTTTTAAACATCTAAGATCGTCTTTCCTAAAATTATGTGACATTTTACCGACAGATAGACAGGGAAACTGAGTGATTATTGGAGTTTTTCAACTTACTTGTATGATGGCAGATAGACAGGGAAACTGAGTGATTACACGATAACTTTGTATACAAGGTACATCAAGACAGAATTGAAGCTTGTACATGTAGCTACGTTATATGTTGCAGCAATGGGTTGTACACGTGCCCTTAGTACAGACAAACTAGCTTTACAGCTTGACTTAATTAACGGTTAAAAGAGTTTCCACCTGTGTATAAACAGAGAAGAATACGTATCTGCCCCCAGTTACACAGCGGTATATCTGTGGACTTACAACGCTAGAATCCGGGTTTCGATATCCGTGGTGGACAGAGAACAGATAGCCCATTGTGTAGATTTGTGCTTAATTACAAACAAATAATAAGTCTCTAGTTTCGTCTTGAAATGCTCAACTACAATAAGTTTCACTAGAATTTTTGTGAATGTAAAGACCTAGGACTCTTCATAAATTATAAATGTGCCTTTATCCATTGATGATTTTCTCTGCGAACTGGTTATTATTATTTTTTGTTTCTAATACCTTGAGTTGTAGACTAAGCGTGACAATTTTATTGATCGTCCCTATGGTGGAATTTTTACTCTTAACTGTTACTGTTCTAAGTTATGAGCCAAGACAATGAAGTTTGGTATTCCTGGTAGTTTGTATCTTTTTACAATTATAACACTTATGTTCCGTTTGCAACGAATGAACATGAATCGTTTTTTCTTCGATTAGAGTCAATCCTTCCTGACCATAAGAATGTTTTGGCTGTTGTGGACCTTAATTGTGGCGTGAATGTTGATAGTGATAAATTTCCGGTTCGCTATATTCCTGGTTCTAGTCGGTATTCTTTTAACTAATTTTTTTTTATTTTAACCGATATTCTCGGTTAAAAGGATGCTGGACAAACAGTTTACGACTAAAACGATTGTACGACCGCCGCTTGCTACAATGGAGAGTTAAACTACGGACTGTTTGTTTATGTTTAACAAACATTATAATTAATACCACAACCTAAACTACGGTATATAAGATGTGTTACACAAGTAAAATATCCCCATCCTACAACAAACCATTACTGAAATGGCAGCAACTGAGACCCCACGGAACAGTAGAGAAATTAAAGAAACATACAAACAAACATTATTTGTGACAGGAATCCAAGATTGATGAAAATCTACACCATAGGACATCAACGTCTGTGTGAAATGTACTTTAACAACACGTGATTAATAGAACTTCCCCAAAGTATACCTTCTTCACGTAAACGAATACTGGTCTTTAGTAGTAGTAGATGTTGTTACTCGTTCTCTACTTAGTCATTTAGTTAGTGATTTTCTTGATAGTTAGGTTCATAAGGACAAAGAAAGAGTCTAAAACCTAATGACATATCACCATAACTATCAAGAAAATCACTTTGTCCTTATGAACCACGTTTTACAAGAACTTGACCTCAATTTTTCAAAGACATGTTGAGGATTTGGAGTGTTTTATTTTGTGAAAACACTATGTTCCTTGTATTGGTGTTTCTCTAGACTTATTTGATCATCTGTTGTTTTTTAGTAATGATCTTACAGATTTAAAAGGGCGTATATTATTTTTTTCGTCAATTTATAAATACTATTATAACTCGAGTCAGTCACCTGCTTTATGTGACTGTTCCAAAGATTTTACGTTTTGAAGCAGTCCTCGAATTTATTCACGATACTCGGCCGAATTTTGATTCAACTATCATTTTTCGGGGGGGGGGGGAGACAGTAAAGACCAAAAGAATAATTAT
>NW_013751205.1:0-618 GCF_000517525.1 Limulus polyphemus
AATGTTAAAACTTGGTTTCAGTACTCGTTGTGGGCACAGCACAGATAGCCCATTGTGTAGTACTTTACATAAGAATAAACAAACTTATATGCCTCTGCTGACAAGCCTATCGTTCAATACCAGATCTCATTAGGTTGGCTGGGAATACAACACGAAGTCTCGGTCGAAACGATATTTATATCATTCATTTACACAATATACAATAAACATTCTGGGTATAGCCAGTGTTCAACTCAGACTGTTGAATCCAGAATACTGTTACCACAGACTATCTCAACCTCATGTTTTATAAAAAAATGAAACAGAAGAACGAACACTAACTCTGAATATGTGTTATATTGTATTCCATTATATATTAACATGTTTTCCCAAATAAATAGTTGAACTGTTTAATGTTTTACTTACTATGTCTATCGTGTACTAAATTTTATATTTCCAGTTTATGATGACACTCCTAAAATAGTCCTTCTACCAGATTAATTATGTCTAGCCAATAAAATATGTACATGAAGAGAAAAATAACACAAACTTTACCAGAGTATTTTAGATAATTATATTCATTAAATGAAATGTTCATATATATATATATATATATATATATATATATACACGTAGGTA
>NW_013751206.1:0-2059 GCF_000517525.1 Limulus polyphemus
CAATCTAAAATTGACGAGATGATTCTCACTATGACCCAAAGAATCAACGAACTCCGCGATGCGAAAGTAAGATCTACTAGATATTAATTAAATTATAAATATATCAATTCATGTGAATATGACTGAAATATTTCATTTTTTCTCAAAAGGTGGTGTCTATTTACTTGTGACCACGCTGTGTATATATACGATCCCTAGTCAAGATGTAAAAATTCTCTATTTACGTCTTTGTATATACAAACATCTATGTCCATATACATAAATAAACTAAAGTCAGAAAAGGTAGCTTACAGAAACCAGCATCATGTATTACGTTCGGTTAAATTAAACCTGAAAGTAAACCATAACATTTCATCAGGTTTAAACATATAATATCCATATATTAACGACTGTAAATGGGCTGTATCAGTATTGAATGTTCTAAATATTTTTTTTTACATCATTTGAACTTACCAACAAGTGGCTTACCCCTTTGGAGAGGAATCACGGGTCAAAGGCCATGCCTTCTCGTTTGTTGACTCGCATTCAAAATTTTATTAAACTACTATATCATGAATTTATGTCAATAACTTTGGTATCAAACTATAGATTATAATTTCTATTATTTTATATTATAGCTTGTCTGTGCTGTGCCCACAACGAGTACTGAAACCAAGTTTTTTAACATTGTAAAACTTCAGACATTATCACGGAGACCCGATGGGTACAACATATTATATTCTATACAGTTTTATTATGTATTTATGGCAAGACTACTAGTATCTACAGTAACGTTCCTAATTTTAAACAACTGACCAGAGGGAAAGCAGCCAGTCAGCAACACTTTAACTCCAACATCAAAGCTAAGGGAGTGACTGTCACTGTTATAACGCATCGACAACGTATGGAGCAGAGAATAGTTTGTAGCATCACATGAATTGTAGCCTGACTCGCAAGCTCAGAAACTTTAACAAGAGGCCAACACGTGGTCAGTAGAAACACTGTGATATTGTTCTTTATTTAATGTTCAAAACGTTAGAAATTTTAACCATGCTGCTTGATGTCATATATAGATGTAAGTGTGTATAAGGGAGCGTTTCCAATAAAATGGAAAGAGGTGGGCGGGGTGCCAGTGTTTGATTTCTTACATGAGCAATATCTTAGCAAATTAAAAAGATAAGAGGAACCTCGTTGAAATCTTGGTTTAAAGGAAAGACATGGCGCTAAATCCGTTAAAATGGCTGAGAAAGCCACTAGGGGGACATTGGTTATTCGTTTTCATATATAGATTTGACTAACTAAAAAAATCATAAATTATTACATTAATACCATATAATTCCACTATAATTTATCAAGATGTATTTTAGTTTAAAAAATATGAAATTTTGAGCAGACTAAAGACACACCCATGAAACAAAATATTATTTTTGAGTATCAAATAACATAAAACTGACCTTTGGTCTGTGAAAAGTAACTTGTCTTGGCTATGTTTTAATAGACTAGTATTTTGTAAAATACAGTCAAATTTAAATTAATATACATTATATATGTATATAGATTATTGCTATTTTGAAATAATTTCTTAAAGTTATTTTTCCTAAAACAAACAACAGTAAATAAAGAAGTAAAGCACGCAATTATCTCTTTTAGTTACGACCTTTGAACTCGGTTGCTGCTTGACGTAGGTTGCTAAGAGTTTAAATAAATTGCACGTGGAGGATGGATAACATGAGTGCACGTGAGCCGCGTCATTGTAACTTCTGTATGGATGAAAGGACAATGTAATAAAAATAAAAATATATAATGTTATGAGATTTAAGCTATTTAGTCTAACTATTTATGTTTTTATGTTATAATCTGTGTTCATCCTAGAATGAAACAGGCATAATTTATATTTATTTCCTACATTTTCATGTTGATTGCGAGATCGGTTGAATCTACCGAACCCGTACAGAGAATAATCACTGAAAATATAAAGTTTTTTGTTTAGAAACGTTTGATATCTATCTCGTCATTATAAAGATTTCGCATGGGAAGTTTCAAAATTTTATGATGCATAAAAGTATTTTTAATTTAAAAT
>NW_013751207.1:0-1216 GCF_000517525.1 Limulus polyphemus
ATATATATATATATATATATATATATATTTAAGCTAATAAAATATTCCAAAACATAAAATCCAAATCAAGAACGCTAATAGTAAGATTATAGTTAATCATTCCAAATTTACGAAATCCGATTACTTTTACTAACTGTACTTCTCTAACGTTTATATAAAACAAGAGGGAATCCTCAATAGCCACTGCACTTGAAATTTTTTAAGGCATGAATTAATCTATGACACCTTTGTTTCCTTTTATACTAGCTATATTTTTGAGCGCCAGCAATACCAAACGTTAGTCACGTATTATACCCGATTCGATTTTATTACTCATTAGGATTTCTACCAGCCTACCATCACATTGAAATTCTTTTAGGCAGGATTAAAGTAAATTAATCTATGATACCTTGGACTTGGTCAAATACATTAATCGAAAGAGTTTGACCTCCTTAGTCGAAAAATAATTAGATTTCAAATCGGTCAAGAGATGACGAAGCTATGAGCTAAAAGTTTGTACTTGAAAAAAACAACACACAAAATCTCAGAGCCGTTCTATAGGCCGTTATGCCGCGGCTAAGAAACCTGGTCAATTTGTATTATCTAACACTTTCTATTACAAGCACAAGACACACCCATTACTTTCAACTCATCTATTAATGTAACACATCGTGTTTCCTATAAGCTATTAGGACGCACATTAGTGTGTCCGAACAAATTCAGTTTATTCTTTTTCTCAACTCAGACACTGACCATTTTCTCTATCACTGTAAAACCCGTGTAATCAAATCGTCTACTTTTAAATTTGCAGAAATACTGAACCTCTAAACCTTCAGCAAAAAAAAAGTACATCAATGGTTTATCTGTATGTTTTGTTTTTTGTTTTTAGTTCTTTTTCACTTCTTCGTTCTGAGTACCTTTGCTAATTAACCTTCTCTGGAAATGTTTTTCTATAGTTTTTGTGAACATACATTTTGTTTGAAGTTAAGCACAAAGCTACACAGTGGGCTATCTGTACTCTGTCTACCACTGGTATCGAAACCCGGTTTCTGGCATTGTAAGTCCGCAAACATGCCGCTTTACCACTGGGGGGGGGGACATGCATTTTGAACTTCCTTGATTGTAAAGGTGGTTTGTATATTGCTTTATGGCCCGGCATGACCAGGTGGTCAGGGAGCTCGACTCGCAGTCTGCGGGTCGCGGGTTCGAATCTCTGTCACACCAAACATGCCCACCC
>NW_013751208.1:0-1220 GCF_000517525.1 Limulus polyphemus
GGTCTTTCATTATATTTAGATAGTGGCTGGAAGGTCTTTCTATTATATATGAATAGTGGCTGGTAAGTCTTTTATTATTGATGGATAGTGGCTGGTAGGTGTTTTATTATAGATAGTAGTGGCTGATAGGTCTTTTATTACAGAAGGATAGTGGCTGGTAGGTCTTTTATTACAGAAGGATAGTGGCTGGTAGATCTTTAATGATAGATGGATAGTGACTGATAGGTTTTTAATTATAGATGGATAGAGACTGGTAGGTCTTATTACAGGTGGATAGTGGCTGCTAGGTCTTTTTTACAGATCGATAGTGACTGATAGGTCTTTAATGATAGGTGGATAGTGACTGATAGGTCTTTAATGATATAAGGATAGTGGCTGGTAGGTTTTTTTATTATAGATTATTAGTGGCTATAGGTCTTTTATTACAGATGTATAGTGACTGGTTGGTCTTTTAATACATATGGATATTGGCTGGTAGGTCTTTAACACAGATCGATAGTGCCTCGTAGGTCTTTCATTATATATGGAAAGTGACTGGTAGACGTTTATTATAGATGGACAGTGGCTGGTAGGTATTTCATTATAGATGGATAGTGAATGGTAGGTCTTTTAATACAGATGGATATTGGCTTTTAGTTCTATTAATACAGATCGATAGTGCCTGGTAAGTGTTATATTATAGTTGGATAGTGACTGGTAGGTCTTTTATTATAGAAGGATAGTGAATGATAGGTCTTTTATTGTAGATAGCTAGTGAATGGTAGGTCTTTTATGATAGATGGAACGTGGCTGGTAGGTGTTATATTATAGACGGATAGTGGCTGGTATTTCTTCAATTGTAGATGGATAGTGAATGGTAGGTGTTATTACAGATGGATAGTAGGTGGTAAGTCTTTTATAATAGAAGGATAGTGAATGGTATGTCTTTCATTATATTTAGAAAGTGGCTGGTAGGTCTTTTATTATATATGGATAGTGACTGGTAGACTTTTATTATAGATGGGCAGTGGCTGGTAGGTATTTCATTATATATGGAAAGTGGCTGGTAGGTCTTTCATTATATATGGATAGTGGCTGGTAGGTATTTTATTATAAATGGATAGTGACTGGTAGTTCTTTAATGATAGATAGATAGTGACTGGCAGGTCTTTTATAGATAGATAGTGGCTGGTAGGTCTTTTATTACAGATAAATTGTGACTGGTAGGTCTTTTATTATAG
>NW_013751209.1:0-1214 GCF_000517525.1 Limulus polyphemus
TATATTGAAGAAAGTGTATATAAGGGACCGTTTCCAAACATGGAAAGATGTGAGCGGGGGGGGGGGCATTGTGTCTAATTCAGTACCTAAGCAAAAAGAAAAAATACGAGGTTCTTATTTTATATCATAGCTTGTAAATATTGGTTATTTGGGTTCCTAATTTGTACAAAACTATAGACTTAGTATTTTGACATCATAAACGTCTAATTTGAAGCAGTGCTTGCATTCAACATACCACGTGACACGCAAAAATCGATGTTTAACTGTGTTTTTTTAATATTTACTTTTAATACAAGAAATTGAATTATGTATATCACCGAAATTTGAATGATAATCTGCAGTTTGATACTGTTACGTATCTGGTCATTTGTCAATTTCCCGTAGAAATTCTTTCCGAGAAACTTCAGCAATACAAGTCCTTTCTTAATTAAAACTAGTTTATTCTTTTTCGATACAACTTTGTAATACACAGAATTTCCACAGTCAATACGTTTGCAATCTCGATAACAAAACACACACCTTACATTACCATCACTACCGCTCGCTTGACTCAATTATCTATCTGGAATTTTATCTGCCTATCGGCCTGGTTTTACTCGCCAGGCTTATATATCAAAAAAAGAGGGCGTCTCGAATGCACTTGGGCCTTCATGATCCTTCTAAAACTCATCACGTGACTTTCGCTGTCGTAACAATACCAAACTTATTGACATAAATTCATGAAATAGTAGTTCCATAAAATTTCTAATGCAAGTCAACAAACGCGATGACCTGGCCTTTGGCAAGTAACACCACTCAGTACATGCACGTGCAGGTGTCTATTTTTGTATATGACAGATAGCCCATTGTGTAGCTTTATGCTTAAACTACTGTTACGTCTCCGTTTGTTAATTGATTTTCCGTAACTTCGTTCCGACGAAACTTAAGCGACACAAGTCCTTTCTTAATAAACTGGTTTATTCTTTCCGAATATAACTTTACCGATACACTCAACTTCAACAAACGCACTAAACAAACGCTGTAACGTCTCTCGTACTCTCTGACTGCAGTTCAATTACTCACTGTCTATACACACATTACCGCGTCACGTTGTCCCCCTCTTATATATACCAGCCTACCCTATCTAGCAAATACTAGAGCATTCCCGAAGGAACAAGATAGTTCTAGAAACTAAAGGGCGCCACACCAGTCACGTGACCTCGATGACGCAACAC
>NW_013751210.1:0-1217 GCF_000517525.1 Limulus polyphemus
GATTTGGTATTGCATATGCCTCAGGCCACTTGGTGAAATAATCCATCACCACACAAATGTAATTGTTTCTAGCAGGAGTTTGGGACAAAAGACCAGCAATGTCAACAGCTACTCTTTCCATTGCTGTGTCAACTTGATATAACTTCATTGGAGCACGTCCCTTATGCTTGGGTCCCCTTTTAGCACAACATGTACTGCAGGTCCTGCACTATTCTTCCACATCTTGCCTCATACCTATCCAGTAAAATCTCTATCGTAGATGACTCAATGTATTCTTAACTCCGAGATGTCCTCCTGTTAAACTATCGTGGGATTGACGCAGCAC
The DNA here is from genome assembly GCF_000517525.1 of Limulus polyphemus. NCBI lineage: Eukaryota > Metazoa > Arthropoda > Merostomata > Xiphosura > Limulidae > Limulus > Limulus polyphemus. Next base: position 326 of record NW_013751210.1, read on the forward strand.
AACTTCCCGTAACTTTTTCGGTATAACTGTTTGCCAGGTCGTCACTTTCCCATCTGCAATTTCCCATCTCCGGACAAGAATACCGTCTTCAAGTTTCAACTGGTCCCATTGTGCCCAATAGTTCTTTGTCACGAGGCTTAAGCTAGACTCCTTCTCACAAGCAGGGCGCAAAACACTTGCTTTTAGAAAATCAATTATTGGCTTCAAATTTTGGTCTTTCTCCTGCTCTGAGTTAATATCTATACCTGGTTCCACTTCACCATCATCAACTCCTTCAGTCACTTAGGTCGATGGCTAATATATCCTCCTTTTGTAAAAGACAGTACGTCATCCTTTAATGTATTTAATTCACTTTGAAATTTACTAATGTTTTCCATTTGTACTTCTTGCCATTGTGTTGACTTTCCTGTAGTTGCTGCTGACTTTCCTACATCTGCTGGAGACTTTCTTCCTGTTTCCTTTCTTAATCCAGTTGCCACTGCTGTAGTCTCTCTTCCTGTTTCTTTTTTCGTTCTTCTTGTTTCTTTTCTTTTTCCTCCAACAACTGCTGTAATCTCTCTTCTTGTTTCTTTTCTCGTTCTTCTTGTTTCTTTTCTTTTTCCTCCAACAACTGCTGTAGTCTCTCTTGTTTATTTTGCTGTTCGAGCTGCCACTGTTACAGGTTTTCTTACCACTGCTGCTGTCTCTCTTCTTGTTTCTTTTCTTTTTCCTCCAACCACTGCTGTAGTCTCTTTCTTGTTTATTTTCTCGTTTTTCTTGTTTCTTTTGCTGTTATTATATTGTTGCCATCAAATCTGCTAAGTCGTAGTTTGATTTGCCACTTCTCGTTTCCTATTTTTTTTCTTTTACTATCCCACTTCTGACACCAATTTGTTACGTCTCTGCTCGTTTG
>NW_013751211.1:0-1359 GCF_000517525.1 Limulus polyphemus
ATTTGATTCTGATTTACATGTAAATGTAAACACCGTCGGGCGGAGGACACAGATAAAGGATACCATGATCAAATGCAAAAGGTTTCTTATGTATTCAGTCTACTGAAGTTGAAGTCAGATCTGGAGAGTCTAAAACAAAAAGTATTGGCTAGAATGCCTTGTATCACCAGGAAATCAACCACGGCAGAAAATCTATACGAGCTGAATTTCACACATACAAGAGCCTGCCTAAAGAGGATGCTGAGAGCAATTCACAAATTTGGTGGAAAAACAATTTGACAGGGTAGCCAGTGTTATCGTGTTTTGCAGAGATTTTCCTTTACAACCCACCTAAGCAGGTGTTTAATACTTAAGGTTTAACTTGCAACCTAAAATGTGGCAGATTGAAACACACAAAAACAATCTTTAAATGATTGTATTTCTTGTCAAAAATCTCCGAGAAAAATTACTGATAGACTTGTGCAACAAAAAAGTATAAGTTGGATAAAAAAACTTGTTTTTGGAAATATAAATAAAAGACTTTTACCAGCATTCAGAAAATATTCTACGGTCAAGTGATATCAGCTAACTATTGGAGAAACAGTTTTTTTGTTTAAATCTCATTTATTTTAAAATTCAAAAACTTTGTAATAAATGTTTTCAATTTATTTAATTAAACATTTTAACAGTACACTTCTGGATATTTAACCATATATTATAATTGAAAATTTTCACAAAGCACATTTTATCAGAATTAACAGTATCTAGTATCCTGATACTAAAGTTGATATTGTTTTCATGGTTCCTAAAGTAGGTATTGTTGTATGATGAGAAGGTTCTAATGTCTTAGAGAGTGGTTTACAAATATATGTGACATTTTGGAGCGATTTATACTTGTCCCTTAAAACTTTTTGACCAAATTTTCAATTTTGTGCAAGTTTTGTATTTTTGACAAACAAAATACACATTACCTTTTGTTGTGCAATTTAATGTTTACAATGCTTTGAAGTTGAACCTATAAAGCAATATGTAATGCAGAATTATGTAAAGCCCATGGGAACTTTCAGTGGCAACCGTGTCAAATGCCTCTCAGCAATTGAAAGATCACTTAACCATGTTTATTGTCTGGTGGTCAAACAGAAAATCTAAAAGTCTTTGCAAAAAATTCACAATTAAAATATCCATTACAATGTTTCAGTATCTATTGGTGATTCTAAGATGTAATCATGTACATAATATTGTTGCGTCAGCGAGGTCACGTGACTAGTATCACGCCACGTCCTTCTCGAACCTTCGTGAATTATCGGGAGACTACTAGATTGGGGGTAGCTGGTATATATATAAGACGGTCACAACGTGACGGAACAATGAGTAATTGAA
>NW_013751212.1:0-1564 GCF_000517525.1 Limulus polyphemus
AGTAGAATGGCCATTTTTTGTTTTTTTTACAAATCTCCCAGTTACACATTTTCGAAGAATTACTGTTCTCAGGGAAAATAAAACAGCGATTCGTTTATTATTTTTCTCTGTATAGTAAAAATGTTTTTTCTATCTTCTTTTAGGGTGCATTATGTTGTAAACAGATTCATAACAAGATATTGTCACTGGGAATTTGTGGCTGTGTTTTATCATTAGTTTAATAATATTAAAAGTACAACCGACTAACATCTCAAAATCCATGTTTTCAATAAATATATTTCATCAGATTTCCCAAGACTTATCTGATACTCAGTATTTTATTCCTGTCTAACTATTAGTTTGGATGTTTTCTAAATTTCTTGGTATTAACATCAGTGTAACGTGTTGACAGACGTCATGATCTATAGATTGTTTTATTTTGTTGATGTTACTTACAAATGGATGAAATACTTGTTAAACTATTTGTTTCCTCGAAGTTTGTAAATTCTGCCAATAAATATCGCTATTTATTAGAAAAAAGTATCTACAGAGCATGTTCAAGACATTTTGGACAATATACTGCTGGTAAACACCAACCTTCTATGAACTGATTGACAAATAAGATGTGGCTCCATCAAGGTAATACATCCAGCCACAAACATCCATATTACACTGTGAGTTATATTGTGATATAAAATTACAAAAGGCATGACCTGGTTGTTAAGACACTAAACTCACAGGATCGAAACCTGTCGCCGAATACGTTCACCTTTCCAGCCTTAAAGACATTATGATATGACAATCAGCACGGCTGTCCGTTGCTAAAGAGTAGCCTCAAAGTTGGAGGTGGATGGTGTTTACTAGCTGCCTTTTATCTAGTCTATTACTTCAAAATTAGTGACAGCTAGCGGAGTTAACCCTCGACTAGCCTTGCCCGAAATTTTATAAAACAAACAAACGAATTGTTAGATTGGCCAGGGGTTCATACAGTTTAGATAGATATAGAAACAGAACTTACAAACATTTATGTTATACTAATTTATACGACAAAACAACGAGATTAATTAGATAATAATTAGAAATGTAACGTTCTATGGATTTTTAATCTGCTTCAATACTTGCGTGAAGCTTTGTCTGGCTGTTTTGCCTTCTACCCCCTAAAAACAATACTTTCTGTGACACTAGGGATTTCCGTCACTTTGACTTCAGAAGGTCCCCCAGTGGCACAGCGGTATGTCTGCGGACTTACAACGCTAGAATCCTGATTTCGATACCCGTGGTGGGCAGAGCACAGATAGCCCATTGTGTAGCTTTGTACTTAATTACAAACAAACAAACATACTTCAGAAGACGATAAAATCTGGAACTGAAAATTTATCAAGTTGTTACGAAAAAGTGGTATCAAATAAAATATTATACACCGGATATTTTATCATTAAATGTAAACAGAAATAACTAGTGACACTCCCTACGTGATATATAATGTAAATTATCGCATTCCGTGGATGAAAGAACATAACTAATTTTGTTGTTGAAAATGTTACATAAATCGAACAATCCAAGTATTAAACGCCCACCCCAGTGG
>NW_013751213.1:0-1694 GCF_000517525.1 Limulus polyphemus
GTGAATGTTGTTTCGTCTCTTCTGGCGCGTAATGCGCGTGAACCATTTTTGGACAGAATTGTCACCGGCGATGAAAAATGGATTAAACGCTAGAAACAATGGCTCAGTCCTAGACAAATACCACTTCCGACCCAAAAACCTAGACTCCATACGCAGAAAGTGATGCTTTGCATTTTGTGGGACATCAAAGGAACTCCTCAATCCACAGCAAATTATTAATGCAGAGATCTCTAGTTAGCAACTGGAACGTTTAAATCAAGCCCTTTATTAGAAACGCCCTTCACTCGTCAGTCGGAAAGGTGTTCTTCTTCTCTACGACAATGCATGTCCACATGTGGCACGTTTGGAAAGTGTTAAAAGAGAACATGAACATGTTTGTATTATGTTTCAAACCAAATGATTTCTTTAATCGGGGCATTAACAACCTGATTGTAAGATGTAAAAGCACCATTGATAAGAATGGAAACTATTTCATTTGATAAATGTTTTGTTTTGATATATAAGTTGTTAGGATTTTTTCATCTAAGAAGAAGCGACATTAATTTCACGCCAAATCGTCTTTACTAATACACAGTTTTCACACATCACAATTAAAGGTACCCAATGAAACATCTAGAGAAAGAAACAGCTTCTTTCGTTTCCAAAGAGTACCTTAGCAATTAATTCCATTTTCTGGAGATTAAGTCTGAACAAAACAATTGGTCACGTACTATATTACCATATAGGTATATTTGAAAAATGTGTCATTGAAACCATGAACTTAAGTTCTTCTCTATTAGTAGACAAGCAGTTTAACTATAAATCGTTATTCTAGTGCTTCAGTAAATCAGTGCCAATTCATTACATATATCCCGACATCATATTTAAATTATCATTAAACATTCAGATTTCATTGTCATTCACAACAGCAAAGTATTGCACAAGATAAACCTTGAAACGATTTTCTCGTTTATGAACTTGAAATCTTGAACGATACTGGAGAAAAATGTACTCTGGACTGATAGTGCCCTCTTTTGGTTATATTATTATAAATTTAATAATTCTTTATATCTTATCATGAAAAATCCACAACAGTTTTGGTTAAAAGAACGTGATGCAATTTTTTCTTGGTAGTAGAATCCTTTATCCTTTTTTTGCTTGAGATATATTAGGTCAAACATACATCCAGAAATTTTTAAGTTTTAAAAATCCATAATTTATTTACATTTCTAACATATACCTACTTAAACATTGTTTGTTTGTATGCTTTTGTCTTGTATATTTTCACCCGAGCTGCTGTGTTAGTGCCAAAATGATTCTATGTATGATATTTTATTAATATGAATGGAGCTTAGTATCGAAATAAAATACTCGTTACTTTTGGATCAACATTTAGCCGAAGTTCAGTAACTAAATGGGATGCCATTTACCTTAACATTTTTATAATACTGTCGATAAGCAAGGACGGATTTGTTTATTTTCTGTTTCTCACTATTGAAAGTAAAGGTTCACGCTGAAGTGTCCGATCCAATATTGATAGGTATTTAGATTTAATAACCCAGGGGTGGTCAGAATTAAAGTTATTTCTCTTGGCATCTTTCTTGTTTGTTGGTAATTTTAGCGGTGCTTGTAGTAAAAGGCGTGGCTTCCGTGCAGTTTGAGATGACTTGCCGTGGTCGAGCGAGAGGATAGGCTGTGCAGAGCATGCGTCATTG
>NW_013751214.1:0-1218 GCF_000517525.1 Limulus polyphemus
TAATGATAATAATAATAACATTTTTATACGAGGTACACTCGCTAGGACTAACAGCTCACGAGTAGCACCAGCTATATCTAACTTGGTTCGTGTAACATTTGCTTCATGTTACCGCATATTTTGACACTTATTATGTCGGGAATTTTAAAAATCACGGCCCAAAAGGCAATAAAACAATGAATAATTATAAACAGTTGTGTATGGTTAAGAAGTTTTAAACTATTTAGTGTAAAGAAATGTTGTTTCCTTCTACAATTTGAAGTAATTCTAGAAAGAAAAAAAATGTAATTTTGATTTATTTTGTATTTTTTATGGTGGTTACGAGGTCGGTCAATTTGACCTAGTCTGTACTGACTAAGAATAGCACAAATAAAAGATAAACTATGAAGATTTATCGAAGAAAGAGATAGTTAGACTGACGGTCCGGACCGTCAGTAAGGGCCACTCCGCCACGGTTACTGCGGCCCTGCATATGTCATGTAATAAGTTTACTCAAGCATACTATCTTAATTTGTAGGTAAATCCATCACTGAACATCATTACAAACAAACATGATATCGAAAATGTTTTAACATAAATTGTTCAAACCTACATAAATTCAAAATATTATAATTTTGCTTTAGTAATAGTAGTACACCTTATAATTATTTAAACATATGTTAATTTAAATATTTGTTGATATTTCAAATTTTCAAAACCTTACTTTATGTACACTCACAAATTATAACATTTTAAGTTTTTTAGTTCACCAAAGCATCAGGTAATTAATACGTTTTCCCACACAAATGTACCTGGTTTATAACTGGAAAAAGGTTCTCTACAATTCTTGTATTTTGCAGAGTTCAATAGCAAATAAGTACTGTATCAATTTTGATATATAGAGTTGACAATCATAATGTGTCCTACTACTGAAGATTATAAATAGAAATTTGTAAATAGTTGTTTTTATCAATAAAAAGTGCTTGACAAAATATCTCAATTTTATTGTTTATACTGTTCTCATAATAAAAGAAATGGTCTACAAGAAATGATACATTTTTCCTTCACATTTTATGAATGACGTTTATCATTACAGAATATACTTTACAACCAAGATAAATTGTATGTTCAATATTAAGTCTAATTTAATTAATGGAGAATGGATTTTGTATGTCACTGAACTTAATAATCTGTAAAAACGAATTTATCTATTCTTTCACTGTACGTAACGATACAAAG
>NW_013751215.1:0-1690 GCF_000517525.1 Limulus polyphemus
AAGATTTATTATGCTATTTGTCAGCAACTCAGCCATTGATGAATTGATTACTACCTTGTAACCTAACAACTCTGTCTATTTCAATCGTTCCATGTTTTTTATAGATGTGTCAGACGAAAGGAAGCCAATAACTGAATGGTGTGACTACTTAGAAAATCTACGAGGGCAGAAATACTAGCTTCCAACATTTGTGGCTGGTTTAAAACCAATTATAAGTTTATATATCTATAACACCAGTAGTCTCAAAAATATTTGAAAACATTGCATTTTGAAGTACAATATGGACCTACATAACGTGCACAGCTTTGTGCACTATTTGAGATTTACTTGGCTACATGATGACATAGATTGAAATAATGGGTTTTGACTCAAGGGTAGCTCAGTTCATAAGGGAACAACTGAATAAAATTGTTTAAACATTTTCATGTCTCAACTATTATTATTATTGTAAGGTGATGGAATACGTTATTCTATTTTAATCTCTGTTTCCTGACATTAATGAAAACTGACGTTAATCACACTTTATAAGAATTATGTCCTGTTATCCATAGTGCCCTTCTTATTTCTCTACTACTAATTGAACTAAATCTGAGACATGATTATGAATGTTGTTTGATCCTTCATGTTCCACTGTAACAAGCTTATGCAAAAAAATAAAAAAAATGGTAGAGGTAATCTTATACCTCAAAATTTGAAAAATGTTCCAGAGACTCTCCGCCATACATAGATCTAGGATCTATGACCACGTTTAAGCAAACCAAAGGTACAATTGTCCATTGAAGCTGTGCCAAGATACATGATAGGACTTGACTGAAATGGTTTGATTGTGATCACAGCTTCTTTTGTTATGAAAACAGCCGTTTTGTCTTGAGATATCTCTAGAATTTCAAATACCTTTGGCTGTGAGTCTCGAAAATCCACATTTTATTTATTATTTTCATAATGGTATCAAGAAAACTCCTGTGGGACAGCAGTAAGTTTGCGGAATTACTATGTTAAAATTCGGGGTTCAGTTCCCCGTGGTAGACAAAGCAGATAGCCCAGTGTGGCTTTGACTTAAAACAACAAATAATCCAAACGAGGTACGAAGAAGTGTGTCCAGTTTTATCACAATGCTTTTTGTTGGGAGAAATGATTCTATTTCTTATCTACAGCTCTCACCTTTTGGATTGTATTTGTCTTAAACTAGGTCGGGGTGTGGTTTCAAGCTCATTAATTTCCTAATAGCTCTGCTATGCGTGTACTTTTACTTCTATGATGAACATGAAATTTACATTCTTTGAAATATTATGTTGTTTGGTTTTACACCATTTAACTCTCTTGACATTTGAATATTTCTCCCTAATATTTTTGATAGTCCCCCAGTCATAAATGTGCTTTTGGGTAACATTTCACAGGTGAATGATCCGGGATTGCCTTGAATTAAATAAATAGGATAAATATGTCACCCATGGTGCCTTGGCTCATACTCAACTGTATTAGGTCATATAAAGTCTTCAAATAAAGTGAAAAGGAACTTAAACTCAGCTATTGCTATACCTGCAGAGTCAGGAGTAAGAGCAGTTGGTAGCTTGTGAAATTGCTGATGGAGTCATTGTTTAATATCGGAAAGACAGTATACAGTTTTATTTACATGAACATAAACCACACTCGTGTAAGCTAATCACAGAACCTGGTTGTAGAGGAAGGT
>NW_013751216.1:0-1214 GCF_000517525.1 Limulus polyphemus
TTTGTTTGTAATTCTGTACATTTTAATTAAGTAATTGTTATTGGTTAATTGTATGTGGTTATTGTTCGGGACGAACAATATTAAGGAGGGGCAGTGTTGCGTCATCGAGTCACATGACTACTGTGACGCAACGTTTCTAGAACTATCATGTACTTTGGCGAATGCTCTAGTAATTACTAGATATAGGGTAGGCTGGTATATAAAAGAGGGGAATGTAAGGTGTGGGTGGATAGTGAGTAATTGATCTGCAGTGAGAAGTATTATTGAGCACGTTCGTCGTTATAGTTTTTGTTTAGCGCGATTGTTGAAGTTGAGTGTATCGGTAAAGTTGTGTTCGGAAAGAATAAACCAGTTTTTATTAAGAAAGAACTTGTGTCGCTTAAGTTTCGTCGGAACGAAGTTACGGAAAGTTAATTGACAAACGGAGACGTAACAATATATATTGGAGCAATTATACACATAATTAAATTAAATTAGATTACTAAATGGTGAGTTAAAAGGACTTCCATAAATACTATGTACTTAAATATATACAAGTAAAATAATATCAATTTATTATGTTTGTTTATTTTGAATTCCGCGCAAAGCGATACGAGGGCTATCTGCGCTAGCCGTCCCTAATTTAGCAGTGTAAGACTAGAGGGAAGGCAGGTAGTTATCACCACCCACCGCCAACTCTTGGGCTACTCTTTTACCAACGACTGTCACATCATACCGCCCCCACGGCTGAAAGGGCGAGCATGTTTGGAGTCACGGGGATTCGAACCCGCGACCCTCAGATTGCAAGTCGAGTGCCCTAATCACTTTTTTTTCTAATAGACCAGATTTTGATTTTTTGAAAGCATCTATCCTTGAGTGTTTATTATGTAAGATTTACATATATATACAGAGAGAGATATCAAGATATGTTACTTTACCTCAGCAATTTCTAAAGAATTTTGAACTTAGCATTATGAACTTTTATGTAAGCCTGAGCTTGAGACGTTCTTATTAGACTGACTTTGTATTTAACTTTCTAATCGAACTTAGTATACTTGTAATTCTATTCTCATAGTTTTTTCGAAAATTAATTTGAGTAAATAAATATTTTAAATAATATGAATGTCTTAAATACGCGAAGTAATTGAAAAAGAAGCACAAACGAATACATAAATTTAAACATTAAATTAAGGGAACATGTTAATATCGTTAAGATCATGGGTAACCATTCTGTT
>NW_013751217.1:0-2328 GCF_000517525.1 Limulus polyphemus
TCTTTATTGGTGTAATTTGTAAATATAGTGCTATAAAAATTGAGTTCTTAAAAAACTTATTTTTGGCTAAAGGGTAACACTTTTAATATACAAAAATATCACAGTTTATATCGGCACAATTCGAACACTTTTTTTTCCGTGTAGTACTTACCAGAAAGATCTTTATATATATATATATATTGTTTACTTTCTCTATTATTTTTTTTAATAAGTTATGAATGCTACGATTAGTCTTTATAATATACGTTATAAATGATAGATATGTCTTCAACGTGGCATTAAAAATTTAATATAATCATAATATAATATCCTCCACATACTTTAGAATGTTGAAGAGATCATTCATGGTTCCTGTTGACCGGCATCCTTTTAATGATGATTTATGAATAAGCATTGCCTTGGCCAGCTTATGCTTGGTCTTTGTAAGCTTTGCTTTTAAACTGCATTCAACATTTTATGGTTCCAGCAAAGAGCTGATAAGGTTAAGACATAAACGACTAAAGTGCTGATACTCAAGCCAAAATATATGATGGAAAGTGTCACGTATTTAGTAATGGCATCAAAAGTACTGGTGATACAGAGTTGATATTCTCCATTCACTGTAAGCCTATCACTGTTTGGAAAAAGTCTGTATTTGCTGACTGAAGTAGTAGTTTACATGGCACACCATGAAATCAATTAGCTTTACTTGCATTCGAATCAACTAAAAATTCTACCTCTCATCCATGTACTTACACAGGCACTAAATCGTGTTGGTCCTGTAGAAGTGTACTAGCCACAACTTCAGAAGAAACAGACTTAAGGCTGTTTTTCGTAAACGAAGAATCAGACTTAGCAACATTCATAGCCCATAATTTCCTTTGATCCTGTTGCCAATTATTTGGTCTCTTTGGTGGACATGTAGACATCTGTGAAAGCACAAGGAAATAAAATTATCAACAGTGGCTCAAGACATTTTCCCGTCATTACAGCTGAACCAAGTTAGCGTACAGTGACTGCAAATGTAGCACCATCTGCTGCTGCCACTTATAACACGTTGTTAGCATATTTGAATGTTGTATCTCTGATGGAGCTACTACAGCTACTGTTGCAGATTTACTGTTGCCAAAATTACAGCTTCATACATCACTGCAACAGATATAACTATGATGATGCAGCATGGATTCACTAGGACGTCCCTTTACTTACTGACCTGAATTCCTATCTTGAGTACACTTTGCAATGTAAGCTTTGTAATCTATTAGAGTATGTAATTAAGTTTTCGTAGGTACCATATATATAAGCTTTGAATTCCAACGAGTTGATGGCTCTATTTTTCAGTTTGGTCAAATCACTGGTACAATTCCATGAAAATGGCTTCACACCTTTAGAGCTGGCCCAGGTGTTTAGGGTGCTCGACTCGAAATCTGAAGGTCGTGGGTTCGAACCCCGTCACACCAAACATGCTCGCCCTTTCAGCCGTGAGGGCGTTATAATGTGACGGTCAATCCCACTATTCGTTGGTAAAAGAGTAGCCCAAGAATTGGCGGTGGGTGGTGATGACTAGCTGCCTTCCCTCTAGTCTTACACTGCTAAATTAGGGACGGCTAGCGCAGATAGCCCTCGTGTAGCTTTGCGCGAAATTCAAAACAAACAAACAAACCTATAGAGCTCAGGCACTCCATTGAAAAAGATGGATTAGCTGGTATTACAAGACTGTTACAATACCAAGGAAACAACACCCTAAGCATGGTTCTAATCCCAAACCTATCAAAAAACAATAAAGAGCTAACCAGGCATTGGAAAAAGAGGGATTAGCTGGTAGTATGAGGCAAAGCTCAGCAGAAAAGACGTCATATGCCCCATCTGTATATAAATAAAATAAGAGTTTTGTCTGTACATTGCTTAGAATAGTGTACTTTTTGCATATCTTCACGTTTCATACACCAGAGAAGCCGAAACAAGCCTTATCTCAATTTCTGTCTGTCGGTAATGCTCGCGGACGTGTTTTTGTTCGCTTTTCACGGGAAAACGAGTGCACCCTTTTCGATGAAACTTTTTTCCTTGTTTTATAGATGTGTAAGAAGGTTATAGGCTACTTGAAACTGTCATACGCCTTTTTGAAAGAAAATGGCGGCCACTCAAAAACCTGCTTTGGTGCGGTTTTGGACGTGATTTTGTTCGCTTTTCACAGGGAAATGGGTGCACTGATTTTGATGAAACTTTTTCTTTGTTCTATACATGCGTGAGAAGGTTATAGGCTACTTGGATTTTTGGAATTCACCTTAGGGCTCCACCCCACGGGTCTTCAAAGTTCCAATATTATTCTTATGGACATTTTTTTGTTTT
>NW_013751218.1:0-1215 GCF_000517525.1 Limulus polyphemus
GTGGCACAGTGCAGCGGCGGGCCAGATCCGGCCCGCGGGCGTAGTTTGTTGACCCCTGTTCTAGAAGGATCATGTCTGCCCTTGGCAACTCTGGTCTTTTCTACACACCCTCTATTCTTGTATATAAGTGCGCCAGATAAAGCAAAATTGATTAATCGGAAATAAAATTGCAGACAGACAGAAACGGACAATTGAGGCGTAACAGTAACAAATTATCAAATAATATTGAAGCATATAAAAAAATACTGAGTTATCAAATAATATAAAATCATTCAAGAGGTCAACAAAGTTGTAGCTTTGCTTTTAATATCTGTTATCAAATAATATATAAACAGTAAAGACGTTAACAAACGTTATATATTGGCTTTTAATAGCTGTTACCAAATAATATAAAAACATTCAAGCAGTTAACAAAGATTATAGCTTGCTTTTGAAAGCGATTACAAAATAATATAAAAACATTGAACAGGTTAAGAAAGGTAGGCTTCTATTTGGTAGCTGTTACCAAATAATATTAAAACATTTAATATTATAACAAAAGTTATCTTGGCTTTTCATAGCTGTTATCAAATAATATTATAACACTCAAACAGTTAACAAAGGTTAATAGCTTGGCTTTTGGTAGATGTTATGAAATAAAATTAAAATATTTAAAAATATAACAAAGGTTAATTAGGCTTTTGATAGCTGTTATCAAATGATATGTAAACATTCATTACGTTAACAAAAGCTATAGCTTTGCTTTTCGTAGTTATTATCAAATAATAAAAAACATTCAAGAGGTTAAGAAAGGCTATATATTGACTTTTCATAGCTGTTAACAAATAATATACAACATTTAACAAGTTAAGAAAGGTTAGCTTGGCTTTTAATAGATGTTATCAAATAAAATATAATTATTTAAGCAGTTAAGAAAGGTTATTGCTTGTTTTTTTTATAGCTTTTATGAAATAATATTGTTGCGTATCTGCTCGTTTGTTATTTTTTCGGTATAAATTCTTTCCGAGGAACTTCAGCGATACAAGTCCTTTCTTAATTAAAACTGGTTTATTCTTTCTCGATACAACCTTTTTTTCTTTTTGTAATACACAGAATTTGCACAGTCACTTTAAACTTAGCAACCTTTATAACACACGCTATAAATCACAATGATTCACACACTTTATTTACGGTGCCTACTGTTCGCTTGACTCAATTATCTATATCTTCAATCTA
>NW_013751219.1:0-2327 GCF_000517525.1 Limulus polyphemus
TAATATTCTGTATCATAGCATGTTAGGTGTTACAGATCTTGTAGATAATATTCTGAAACATTTGCTATAAATTCATTATTTAATTTCTTTAGTACATACTGGAGTATAAGAGACATAATAATACTAGAAATATATAATGTATTATAACACCAAACTTGTTAGTTTTCTTTAATTGGACACTCAACGTTTCGCTTTACAGCTTCTTCAGGAGCGTTTCACCAAAGTTGTACATGGCATTTTAAATGTTGACCACCTTAATATATTTGCATAAGATTATCTATATTTTGTTTGTTTGTTTGTAGTTAAGCGCAAAGCTGCACAATGGGCTATCTGTGCTCTGCCCACCACGGGTATCGGAACTCGGTTTCTGGGGGCATCTAAATATTACATATGCTCTTTACACTGCATGTTGCTAAGCCTTTTTTATAAGTTATAGATTGTCGTGTGTATCTTTAGGTAAGATGTTTCATAAGTAACGTAGAAAATCTGTTTCCTAAGAACTATTAGAGGTTTTTATTTAAATTTTGTAAATGTTATCCATATGTTAAGATAGCTTTTTTTTTAAAATATTGAATTCTGACTTCAATAACCTACGAATGAAGGAATGGCTTACATTTAAAATAACACAACTTTTTAATGTTTTCATACTGGAACTAAGTTAACTAAAGACTCTGTTTACACATCTGTGCTTTCTATATCGCGAAAGGGGATAGTGTTGTATACTGACGTAATGACACTAATGTTGAACAACAGGAAGTAACGCATCGTAAAGCTAATGTCATGTCTTTGTATTTTTACAGGGAGACTCACTAATACCACCTATGCATCACATTGTTTCCGAAGAAAACAAAAAAAAGGTATTTCGGTTATATAATTAGTTTTATAAATATCTATATCTCACGTTTTTGTTTATCATATTACGTATGTTCTGTACTAAATTTATGGTGAAGAATAGAACGTACGACACATTATAGTTTTTGTATGAACAGTGAAAGAAAGCTACAGGTAAAATAAGTAACTGTACGAATATTTCAAACTACCAAGTATTTTACTGATGGTTTTCACATTTTATAGGTTTTATATTCTCCTGAAAAATCACTAGTGTTCGTAGTCGTACATCTAATTGTTAGTTTGTTTGTAGAATACATTGTTTATAACAATTGTATTTACAGAACAGGCTATTGTTTGGAAACATTGTTGTGACGTAACACATTATTTTCTCGCCCCGATAAAAATGGTATTTTTACTTGTTAACTGCTTCACGTTTAACACCCCCTTTTTTGCAGTTAACAAGAACCTGTATTGATATTGTTAGACGTCAAACCATGGGGATAAGTAAGAAATGTTTTCTCTGTGAACTATTCAACCTAGCTCGCTAAGGAGACCGGGTTCGGCAGTATTTGCGATTGGTTTTTCCTGTATTACAACAGTTCATTAGCTTTTTGTGTGTGTGTGTGTGTATGGATCTTTTTTTATTATTACCATTACTTAGACTCTGATCAAGTAATTGAAGAACTGTGATAATCTCTATCCCAGCTAAATCTCTCATAAATCAAAAAGCCCCATTGTAAATCTTATAACGCTATTGAAAAATAGTTATACATTATTGGACAAATGTTCTCGTCGATTACTTATTTCCTTGTATTTCATGTTACTAATTGTTTTTATTATCACCAGGTGAATCAACTGATACGTCAGGCAAATGACTGTAAAATTCAGCTCACTGGAAGTGATTTCTTCGTTGTTACACGAGGTTCAGTTGCTACTGTACGTATACTGCTGTAAATATGTATATTTGTGTGTGCTATCACTAAAACCTGGTGTCCTTAATTTCATGAAATATTCACTTAATTCTAATTTAACTTCTGTGAGGATAGTATAGTATCTTTTACACGTAATGTTTATATGTGGGATATCACTAAAACCTGGTGCTATATGGTTCATGAAGTAGTTATTTAACTCTTCTGCATGTTTCATACAATTCCAAAAAATTACTTTTATTTTTTTCACGAAGGGTTAAACTTAGTTTCACTGTAACTTTTAATAGTCATGACGGTATGCTATTCGTTACTGGTGATATAAACATATACTGTACTAGCTGAGGTACATGTCCAATGTAGGCACAGGGTTTCTTAGGGATGACATTGGAATCATATCCAAATGTCGACACCCCTGTTTCGCTGCACGGAGAGCTATAAGGGTACATCGCAGGTTTAGTGATAATCAATCCAGTTGGTCGCCAGTTATAAGCAGACAGACAGACACACACACAGTATCCGTAAAACCTAGTATTATTTCATGAAAACTTACACTTCACTGATTGGTTC
>NW_013751220.1:0-1216 GCF_000517525.1 Limulus polyphemus
AACAACAACATAAAATCTGAATACTTTTAACGTTTAAGGTATGGATAATCTGTAAACGTTTCAAATACATAATTGTAATTTCACAGTTCCTTGTTTGGAATTCCCACGAAGACTGACATTGTCAATTGTTTTTCACTGACTGTACAAATATGACGTCATTATTTCAAATTTTAGTCGGAGAAAAATGGAAGAGAAAATTTCCAATAAATTTTTCGGGCTTGACCTGAAAAGTGTATTGGATGATCAGTTTACGTTCTTCATGCGTTGTATTTGTTAGCTCTAGAAGAGAGCAATCAAATCTCTCTTGTTTCTTTTTTCTTTGAAAATTCATTCTTTATCTCAGAAAGTCTAACTCAAACCCCGAACATTTACTTTGATTAATAGGAGGTAACTTAAATAATTTATATTCTTAATGACTAATAAGAGGTTTAATCGAATGGTCACTGTATATGTTGTAACATGAATAATTTGAGATAGACATGACAGAAATCTTTGAGGCTAGATTTGAAGATAAAAAAGAGCGTGTTTTTACTTAGCCTTAATCTTTGTATTTTTGTCTTTTCTTTACAATACAATGTCACATTAAAAAATTATGTTTTCTTAGCGAAAAGCTACACAAATAGCTATCTGTGCTGTCTACTGGTGGGATTCGATCCCCGAATTTTAGTTTAAATCCATATATTTACCTCTAATCTACTGCGGGTAAAAAAGCTTAAAAAGTATAGGATCGTCTACAGGAAGGCATTCTTAAGTGAAAGTAGTAGTGGTTAGCGTGCCCGGAGTGAGATTATAAAGGTTCATGGTTCGCGTTCCGTTGCCGTAAAAACGCGCTTCGCACTTTGGAGCCATGAGCTTGTTATAAGTGTGAGAGGTAAATCCCACTATTCGATGAGAGTAGCCCATGAGTTTGCAGTGGAAGATGTTGAATATTCGCTTTCTATTCAAAATTTGGGACGACAAGAGCAGATAGCCCTCGTATAACTTTACACGAATATTAGAAACAAACAATTACTTGGCGGGTGAGAGATCGAATACACTCCATATCGGTAAGTGGTCGCTGTCTGAATCTTGTCCTACGTTAAATGTTAAAAGTGGTTTAATAATGTTGGTGAACACAGACACAGGTCTAGTATATCACTGGAGTGATATGTGTCACTAGTATGTGTTGGTGTTGTATCGTTTGATAGGTAGATATCTAGAATCTTATTAATGTTGG
>NW_013751221.1:0-1988 GCF_000517525.1 Limulus polyphemus
TTTCTAGAACTCCAGCGCATGCTCCAAGCGTCGCGCGACTTCCGCTGTCGTAACAGTATGTACTTTACATTTAGAAACTGTCGCGTGTCTATTCATCAATATGTAGCGCCATCTGTTGGGTTGAAAAGATATTTAAATAAGTGCTTGATATGTTTACCATTTATAAAAAATCTGTATATATTTGTCCAGATATCAAAAGCTAGCCCCGTTGAAGCGATCAGGTAGGTAGGTAATAGATGAAAAAGTTGATGTTTCAGAAATTTTTGAATTATTATACCGGAAATGTTAGCGACCTTTATAGCGTATTATTAGTATATATCGTAACAAATACTTTAAATAGTTGGTTTTTCGCTTAGGAATTCAATAGACCCTATGCGCATGACGTCACGCATATATAACGGACAAGCCAAAAAGTAAACACCGCCATTTTGGAAGTAGCAGAGAGACAATCTAGTAATCACAGTGTAGTTAGTGGTATTGGAATTCAGTGCCGTAGCCACGGGGGCGCAATGCGCCCTCTAAAAATCTGCCTTAAAAATTAAAATAATGCCTCTTTTTACTTTTTTCGAACTTGAGTAATTCCAATGTACTCATGTATAAAAATATTAGGCAACCGAAGTAATAGTTGCTGTAAATCAGTATTTATAAAATAAAATATACTTGTACTTATGCTTTCGGCTTTTGTGTTTTTTATCGATACGACGTTAATCGTTCGTTTATTAATAAAATAAGAATTATAACTAAATGTTAGACAATGTGTTGCTTCTTACAAAACAAGAGCAAAGTTGAATACACTAAATTATTCGTGTTGGAAGTGAACTATTGCGCAAGAAGGGAACTGTATGCACTCATCGAACAGTGAAGATAAGAAGACACATAACTGAAACCACTCTCTCTTTCCTGTTTATACATTGCTAGATTTAGAGTGTTTGAGGCATTATTATTGACGGAAAGATTCTATCCACGGCATCCATTTTGTTCTTCAAATGTGAGAAAATGTTACTTTAATTGTTAGCAGGCACTATAGTAAATTCTATATAACAGTTTAGGAATTGTTCTTATTACTTACTAGCTTAGGTATCTGGCGTTGCCCGGGGGGGGGGATTATACATATATTTGCATTTAGAAGTTTTTAGGCCTACTTATGTTCAAATGAGCAGCATGCGTGATCCGTCAGCACACTGAATACTTTTTTCCCGTCTTCACGCTTCAAATTACTGTTAAACTGTTAAAGTATTAATTACAAATTAAGTTATTTAAGTATCAGTTAGGTATGAATAAGACAATAAGTAATCTCTATATATAAAAGGAAGGACTTTGTGTGTTTGTGGCGTTTTGACACAATATCTCAGACCACAGGCCAACTAGAGCAAAGTGATGAATACATTAAATGCGTGTTTTTATCAAGCAGTAAGGGTGGTGAATACTAAATAGGATCCTAATTTTACGAAGGTGGTAAAAATTTATTCCTTTATCAATTCACAAAATGAATGTAATTAATATTCAAATAATTGTTTGATTTTTCATTACTGCATTCTTTCATTTTTTGTGTTTTAGGAAAGATCCATGGAAAATAAGAAATGCAAGCAAAGTAAGCTGAGCTTTGGGTTTGCAGCAGCAACAGCATCAAACCCACCAAGTTCAGCTACACTGAATAGTCACAGGTAAATAGACACCTAATTTTTCGTCATTTAACTGATTTATGCTAACTAATTTGTGTTCACAGAGCTCTATATAAATGAAAATGGTCCGCACACTAATTATCTTGTGCTACAACATGCCTAGAACTGAAGGTTCTCTCGAATTGTCAGATTTTGTTAGAGGATGGATAGTTGGTCAAAGCAGATGGTGGAATAAGTCAGCGGCAAATTTCGCAGAATTTGGGAATCACGCTTTCGACAGTCGAACAGAATCATCGTGCAGTTCAGGAAACACGGCAAGGAAACAACTGAGCAGCGTCCGCGTCGTCCTGGTCCATCGGAGAGGAC
>NW_013751222.1:0-1217 GCF_000517525.1 Limulus polyphemus
GTGACGACAATTCGAATGAAAGATGAGTTATCATGTTAGATCTGCCATTCAGAAACCCCTAATAAACAACAAAATGTAGAAGCCCAGGTAAAAGCTGTCAAGAACGTAAAAACTGGACAAAAGATCACCGGAAAAATGTGATTTGATCAGAAAAAAATAATCTTTTACACTTTTTCCATCAAATGTTTATCTGTAGTGATACCCAATAGAAGCTTGCATTCCTGAATATCTTGTTCCATCAGTTAAGCATGTTGACGACTGTGTAATAGTACGGGCAGATTTTTGGTGGAATAGTTTATGATCTCACCGAAAGGTAAACTGACATCAAATGGCCTCTTTCAATAGGACAGTGCACCAAATCATAGTGTTTAAGTGGTTAAATATTGGTTCAAAGAACACGAGGAAGTGTTTGGGCATCTAATTTGGCCACCACAGCCACTATGTTATCTATCCTCTGTGGTCAGTTCTTCAAGTTTCGAAGTAAATTTCCGCCACCGCCATCACTTCAACAATTAAAAGAAGCTTAAATTAACGAATGGTAATATATATATATCATTGTCGATACACAACAGTTTGTTTCATGTATTAATCGTGTCAGTGCTGCATTATCTGCTCGTGGTGTATTTTTCTATATTAATAAGTGAGATGTAAAGATTAACAGGTGTTACGATTATTTTGTCCATTCTCTTCGTGTTTAAATAAGACGCGTCAATTTGAGGAAAATGAGGGAGGATCATTCAATGAGACCATACAGCAATGTGGGGAATTTCTGACTTGATAACAAAGCTTTAACTAACATAACGCTGTCTTAAAAAAGCTGAGTTGTAAAACAGACATATAACTAGAGGTACTTCCGCAGGGTCCCCGAAATTGTTCTGTTTCAAGAGTAAATAAAACCAAAATTAAGAGTAGCAAATATTTTAATTTCTTGCTTTTGAAGTTCATATGTTATGCTGTGTTGTAGCCTACAGAGTGCATAATTCGTATCGTGATTCATGGCATGCGCACGTTTTACTGACGTCACGACAGTACATTTTGCAACGTTAAGCGTCCCTTATGTGACGTCATTTTAGGTTCTACTGACTGACTGACAGACAACATACTACTGTATAGTGATGCGAGTGGTTAAAACAGGTCACCCCCTCCAGGGGACCGAAGGCCCCATTTCGGGGAAATAAATTTACTGACTGATGTTACCATATCATCATACACACACA
>NW_013751223.1:0-1213 GCF_000517525.1 Limulus polyphemus
GTTGGTGTCCTATGGAAACTGCATGATGATTGGCCAGTCACATTCGTGTCCCAAGGAAACTGCATGACGATTGGCCAGTCACATTCGTGTCCCAAGGAAACTGCATGATGATTGGCCAGTCACATTGATGTCCCAAGGAAACTGCATGATGATTGGCCAGTCACATTGGTGTCCCAAGGAAACTGCATGACGATTGGCCAGTCACATTAGATAAGAATAAAGATAATATCATAAGACTCGCATCTCGTTACAGATAGTGTACTGAGAACCTTGGAATGACGATTGAACTGATTCAGTAATATATTTGTGTGCCTAACTGAAAATTAAACTTTGTTATTTCTGAGGGTGGGGAGTGGAATTGATGGATGGGATCGCAAAAAATAAAAAATACACGCAATAATTAAAAGATGAGCATACAAATAATGTTTCTTTATCGTTTATGGGTTGCATATTCTAAACACTTAAATAAATTTTTGTCAAGTTATAATTAAAATTTAAAATATGTATACATATATTAGGCAATTAAAAATACCCCATTATTATTAGGAAAAGATGGATTTCCGTGCATAATTTAATATTTGTGCCAATTTTTAAATGTTGTTTTAGTGAAAAACGATGAAATGATTGAAATGCGAGTTTTATTGACAAGTCAGTGTTTCTGATAAAATTTTTGGAAGTAGATTTGTTTTCAATTTCTCGAAAAGCTACACAAGGACTATATGCCCTAGTTGTCCCTAATTTAGCAGTGTGAGACTAGAGGGAAGGCAGCTAGTCATTACCACCCACCGCCAACTCTTTTACCAACAAATAGTGGGATTGACCGTCACATTATAACGCCCCCACGACTGAAAGGGCGAGCGTGTTTAGCGTGACGGGGATTCGAACCCGCGACCCGCAGATTGTGAGTCGAGCAACCTAACCACCTGGCAATGCCACCCCCTTTCTCCTTGGAGAGCAAGCACTTTCTAGCACCTAAAAAAAAGGTCAAATGTTCCTTTGGATTTTGTATTCCACTAAAACCAAAACATTTCCATTAGATTACTTTCAGCAAAAATGACGATCGTGTCATTAATACAGCAAATTCCGTCACTTGTAAATTTTATATTTAAATTATTTATTTAATTATTAAATGTCTTTTCAAATGGATTTTACACGGAATAAGAATCAGTGTAAACGTGAAGAAAGGTTGGCATGTTATAGTGTCATTACTATT
>NW_013751224.1:0-1216 GCF_000517525.1 Limulus polyphemus
GTGTAATATGCAAGTATTAATCCAATACCAATAGATGGGGCCACCTTTACAAAGTAATATTTAGACTATTAGATTGCACTTCTTAAATGCACACTGTTTCACAACAACCTACTATTATAATAATGTTTCTGCACCACTTAAATGCACACTGTTTCACAACAACCTACTATTATAATAATGTTTCTGCTATTGGTTGAGGGTGAATCCAAACCGCTACGTAATAATTAATAGGCAATAATACCGAAGTAAAGTGACTATGATTTCAAAGGTAATATAAGGCAAGCTTTTATAAATGACTATTTGACGCTATTTTCAGGAATCATTGGCAGTGGTGTATGACGTCACAATGCTGGAACTGAAAAAGATGCCGACAACGAGGCACAAAATCAATTATTCAACGAACGCCCAAACACTATTGATGTGCGAATTTCTCTTTGTCTGCAAAATGTTGACATAAATGTATATATATATACGTTAATATACATTCAGTGACATGTTTACACTCTATCTTATATAGTCTTTTTTTTTTTGCCATGTTTCATGCGAATTCGTGCTGAAATTTGAAACACTACAGCACGACAAAAACGTATTTAGGCTACTTTAGAATTACTTTATGTAGATTAAAATATAATGGTTTTCTTAGAAGCTACAAACAAAGAAAGGCAGGTATGTTCAGAAAGTGTCAAGTTCCCTCTTCTGGCTCGTTTCTAACACACACAAAAAATTATTTCATTACAAACATCGCTTGACAGAGATGGATAACGCTCCTAGTGCCCTGTATAACGTACGAGCTATTACTTAGCCAAACTTTACTTTTATTAAAGTAACAAGTTATTCTGTGAGGACACGTGAATGTAACATATTACTTTACACAAAATTTTCTCCTGTCCACCTTTTTACATGACATGAAAGTTTGTTAAATAAATTGTTGGACCACACCATAACTATCGTGGACTTTAGGTCATGATGAAAGTTTGTTGAATAAACTGTTGGACCACACAATAACTATCATGGACTTAAGGTCATCATGAAAGTTTGTTAAATAAACTGTTGGACCACACCATAACTATCGTGGACTTAAGGTCATGATGAAAGTTTGTTAAATAAACTGTTGGACCACACCATAACTATCATGGACTTTAGGTTAGGATGAAAGTTTGTTAAATAAACTGTTGGACCACACCATAACTATCATGGACTTAAGGTCACGATGAAA
>NW_013751225.1:0-1216 GCF_000517525.1 Limulus polyphemus
TTTAATGGTCAGTGATATAGAGAAAGAATGAAAACCAATGTCTATCTACGTACTTTGGTAATTAAGAGTCAAGATAATTTAGGAACATGTAAGGTCAAAGTTACATGTCAAGACCATTTAGCAGTTTATTAGGTTAAGGTTATGATGACAAGATTATTTGTGAGGTTAAGAAGTAACAACATTATGATAAGGTCAAAAACTTTTGGGAGGCCATGAGGTCAATGTTATAATAAAGACGATAGCCTCTAAGAGGTTATGAGGTTAAGGTTATGACAGGTTTACGATCATTTGGGAGACCATAAGGTCACATGACAATAAGGTTAAGAGAGTTTAGGAGGTCATGAGGTCATTGTTATGACAAAGACAAAATCCTTTGGAAAGTTAAGGCTATGATAAGGTCAAGAGCATTTGATTATAATGTCACTGTTTGATAAATATTCTAAGTGAAGGGGCCTCCCAGTGGCACAGCGGTATGTCTGTGGACTTTCATCGCTAGAATCCGGGTTTCGATACCTGTGGTTGGCAGAGTACAGATAGCCCATTGTGTAGCTTTGTGCATAATAACAAACAAAGAACAAATTTAACTTATATTAAAGTTTTTCTTCATTACCCATTCAAGCCGTCTCCAGCTATTATAAATCTAACTGAAGGTATCTCTCATGTTTGATATTTTATTTGTACATACTTGTTTTGAATATTTGGATTATGGGTGATTGTCATCAACCAAATCTAAATACTTTTGGAGCAAGATAATAACCTTACTAGATATTGGTTACATTTGCTGTCCCTGTCTTTACCGTATTTTTTTACGCTTGAAAGAATGAAACGTTTTTTAATTCATCGTTAAAATTCAGAAACATGTGTCTACATTTTTTTTACTCATATTACAGAAGTTAGTTAATGAACCAAAGACGCTTGTCTTCCTGAAATTCATTTTTGCTGGACATCCACAATTTTCTGACCCAAAACATTCACATGCTGTCCTAAAGAATAACTGCTAAGATGACTGTTCTCAAGTCAACATCAGAGTTAGGATTCAAGTAATATCTCATTATAAATACATAGACAAAAAAAATTGAATTTTTGGCACTAATTTCATGTCAATGGAGACATCAAAAACAAAACAGCGGACGTTTGCATATAATGAGGAGTGGGTACCGTTTTGTATAAAAATAAAGATTTTTGTATAAACAAATAACATGATTATAAAATGTCA
>NW_013751226.1:0-1213 GCF_000517525.1 Limulus polyphemus
GGGGGGGGCATCTGTATAATTACAGTCTAGTGAAAGAAATTATGAGATACGTCATAGAATAGACTATAATATCATGAGTGTATTATAAAGAATTTATGTAAGTATACTCCTAGTAAGCTAACCTATTGAAACATTAACAATGGAACTGTTAGTGAATGTGCGGGACAATCGCACGGACCCTAGCGTCAGAGAAGTGTTAGTAACGTACTAATTTTAAGTGTTTCGTACATGGACATGGCCTATGAAATATTTCATGCAAACAACTCTGGCCCACGTGTAAATACAATATTAACATTTACAGAAGCGAAAATAAACAACACTACAGGAGGGGAGGGGGAAGAGGTCAAAAATGTACCCCCCCCCCAAAAAAAAAGGTCGAGACTGAAAACCGTTGAGGACATTGACACTTAGTCGATATCACCCATTACCAACTCTTGGACTATTCTTGCCTAATAGAATAGGGAGGTTTATCCTTCACCATTATAACATATCCCCGTTGCAAGGTGCGGAGCACGTTTTGTAGGTAAATGGGCATGAACCTTGAACACTAAGTTTCACAGTCCGGGTACGCCTACCACAGGAACACGCCAGACCCGTTTTATTGCATGTCATAGTTAATATGGTAAGTATCCGTTGACATACACAAACTTATTGTTCTCAGAAGAATGTGGGTAATTCAATAATACTTTTTACAATTTTTATTTTCAATATAAAACGGCAAATAAATACATTGTTTGCTTTATATCGTCAGCTGTGGGTGAATTAAAAGAGTGATAGTCAATCCTTTAGCGTCGGTGCTGTTACTTAGTGGCTGTCTTCAATTTGGTCAGTTTGGTTTGTTTCGAATGTCGCCCAAAGCTACTGGAGAGCTATCTGCGCTAGCCGTCCCTAATTTAGCAGTGTAAGACTATAGGGAAGGCAGCTAGTCATCACCACCCACCGCCAGCTCTTGGGCTACTCTTTTACCAACGAATAGTGGGATTCGAACCCGCGACCCTCAGATTGCGAGTCGAGCGCCCTAACCACCTGGCCATGCTGGGCCTACCGTTTGGTCAGTAGTTCAAATTTAGAGACGGAGGCAGACAGACTTAGTATACTTGTCATGAACAAAATACAACGAGAAAAGCGTCTTGATACCAGTACCACTACCGATAAAGTGTCCGCCAGGGTGAAATATCTCTAATATTTTCTGCATACGCGACATAATATAGTG
>NW_013751227.1:0-1217 GCF_000517525.1 Limulus polyphemus
GTTCCGACCAAACATCAGCTTTGCTGGAGTGTATCCAGTAGCTTCATGCTCTGCTGTCCTATAGGCCATCAACAGTGGAGGGAGTAAGACATCCCAGTCATCTTGGCGACTATTACAAAACTTTACCAATTCCTGTTCCAATGTCCAGTTGTACTTTTCTACCATCCCATCGGACTGTGGGTGAAGTGTCGTTGTCCTGGTCTTTCGGATGCCAAACAACTTGCAGCATTCTTGGAACATAGCTGATTCGAAGTTATGGCCTTGATCTGAATGCAGTTCATATGGCATACCAAATCTGAAGAAGAAATCACTAATATCCGAAGCTACATTTGTAGGTTCCTGATTTGATATTGCATATGCCTCAGGCCACTTGGTGAAATAATCCATCACCACACAAATGTACTTGTTTCCAGCACGAGTTTGAGGCAGAGGACCAGCAATGTCAACGGCTACTCTTTCCATTGGTGTGCCAACTTGATATAACTTCACTGGAGCACGTCCCTTATGCTTGGGTCCCCTTTTAGCACAACATGTACTGCATGTCCTGTACCATTCTTGCCTCATACCTATCCAGTAAAATTTCTGTCATAGGTGACTCAATGTCCTCCTGTTAAAGTATCGTGGGATTGACGCAGCACAACTTCCCGTAACTTTCTCGGTATAACTGTTTGCCAAGTCGTCACTTTCCCATCTGCAGTTTCCTATCTCCGGACAAGAATAGCAACTTCAAGCTTCAACTGGTCCCATTGTGCCCAATAGTTCTTTGTCGCAGGGCTTAGACTAGACACCTTCTCCCAAGCAGGGCGCAAAACACTTGCTTTTAGAAAATCAATTATTGGCTTCAAATCTTTGTCTTTCTCCTGTTCTGCTTTGATATCTATATTGGGTTCCACTTCACCATCATCAACTCTTTCACCTTGAAAGTCACCTTGACTTCAGCTTGATGGCACCTGGTTAGTTCAACCTCTCTTTTGCAGCAATGTCTACAGTCATTTTTTGCAGGGTCTTCGGCTCAGTCCATCAGCATTTCCATGATATTTTCCTTCTCTATATTCAATATTACAATTATACTGGTCTATTTTTCCGATCCAACGTGCCATTTGTCCATCTGGGTTCTTTAATTATCTTAACCAGCGTAACGCAGCATGATCTGTCCTGATGGTAAACCTTGCACCACAGAGGTAAGGATGGAAATATGTACAGACTCTTTACTATAG
>NW_013751228.1:0-705 GCF_000517525.1 Limulus polyphemus
TTAACTAGTGTTATATAACAGGAAATTTCTACTTTACTACGAACGGTTATTTTTGTTATTAAACAATATGGGCTCAAAGATATCTATATATTATACAAACATAAATTCTTACTAAAAACAAGATAAAAATTAAACTAAACAATTCATCTTATGTGTTACATATAACTTGGCAAAACCGTATTATAATATTTAAACTTCGTAAAATAACACAAATATTAAAACCAACATAGACAAAGGGTTCATGGTAAGTGCGGTTTACTCTGGCCCTTATGTCGTATTCATATCTATATTCCAAAGAACCAAAATCAACAATAATACAAGAGGGGGAAGAGGTCACTTGAACCTGACCCTCCCAGGTCTTCCAGACCTAAATTCCTATAGTGTAACGATACACGAGGGTTATCTGAGCATAGTCGTACCTAATTGTGAACTGATAGGCTAGAGGAAAAACAGCTGTTCAAAAGCATTTGAGATCAGTGAAGCTGGAAAACTTTCATAGCTGAAATCCATTAAACAAAGCTATAACCCTGTACATAATGAACACCACACATCCAGTTACTGTTATATTAATAAAATGAAGCCAGCATTAACACATACATTTATTTAAGTGAGAAAGATATATTCAATTGCAGTTCTTGCTACAATGTTTAAAACAGGCTTACAACAACTAGCTGTACTCTGCCTACTGCAGGTATCGAAAAATGA
>NW_013751229.1:0-2412 GCF_000517525.1 Limulus polyphemus
CATTACAGTCCATGGTGCCACATCTAGTTATTGAGGTTAAGTATATTATATTAACTTGTGATTACAGTCCACGTTAACACATCTAGTGATGGAGGTTAAGTATATTATAATAACATGTCATAACAGTCCAGTTTGCAACATCTAGTTATTGAGTTAAATTATATTAACATGTCATTGGAGTCCACGTTAACACATCTAGTTATTGAGGTTATGTATATTATATTAACATGAAATTAAAGTTCAAGTTACCACATCTAATTATTGAGGTTAAGTATATTATATTAGTATGTCATTACAGTCCACATTGCCCTATCTAGGTGTTGAGGTTAAGTATACTATATTAACATGTCATTGCAGACTACGTTGTCACATCAGGTTATTGAGGTTAAGTATATTATATTAACATGAAATTAAAGTTCACGTTACCGCATCTAGTAATTGAGGTTAAGTATATTACATTAGTATGCCATTACAGTCCACATTGCCATATCTAGTTATTGAGGTTAAGTATACTATATTAACATGTCATTACAGACTACGTTGCCACACCAGGTTATTGAGGTTAAGTATATTATATTAACATAAAATTAAAGTTCACGTTACCACAGCTAGTAATTGAGGTTAAGTAAATTATTTTAGTATGTCATTACAGTCCATATTGCCCTATCTAGTTATGGATGATAAGTATATTATAATACCATGTCATTGCAGTCCACGTTACCACATTAGTTATTGAGGTGAAGTATGTTATATTAACATGTCATTACAGTCCACGTTGACACATGTAGTTATTGAGGTTAGGTATATTATATTAAAACAATTTTGGAGCTTTAAAAGGTCATTGTAGTCCATATTGTGACATCTAGTTATTGAGGTTAAATATATTATATTAACATGTCATTACAGTCCATATTGCCACATCTAGTTATTAAGGTTAAGTATATTATGTTAAAACAATTTTGGAACTTGAACATGTCATTACAGTCCATATTGCCACATCTAGTTATTAAGGTTAAGTATATTATAATAAAACAATTTTGGAACTTGAACATGTCATTACAGTCCATATTGCCACATCTAGTTATTAAGGTTAAGTATATTATATTAAAACAATTTTGGAACTTGAACATGTCATTACAGTCCATATTGCCACATCTAGTTATTAAGGTTAAGTATATTATATTGACAGGTCATTACAGTCCACGTGGCCACATCTTCAACGAGTGTACCGTTTAGTCATATCTAAACACATAAACAGCATACATAAAGATATAATTTAAACACAGATGACGCACAAATGGAAATTTCCACACATTCAGTCTCATGTGGAGGACAAACAAGAAAGTATCCACCCTTATAAAGATGAAATGGCTAGATGATTGATGGATGAAAACATTCAATTAGAAATATCTCAACATAGACATCATTCGACCGAAGTTCCTAGTGTTTAGTATTTGAAATAATTTTTCATTTCAAAAGCACGGTGGAAGAATATGTTGTTGTTTCATCGAAAGCGCTTGGGTTTTCTCTCGTTGTTGAATGTTGTAACGAAACTTAAATATCTATTTTAATTTTATCTCACACGTAGCATATAAGGAAATGTCAAGCTTCAATTGTTTAAAAAAAACCAAAAAACATTTAGTACTTTGTGTATTACTATAACCTTTTCTCAGTTTTGAATATGCTATATGAACAAATAGTTTATGGCACAAATATTTCTTCCAAACAAATCCAAGCTGGATTTTATAATGTATAAAAGTTCACCCCTCAAGCGGTTTCCACAACATGATACAATAAAATCTTAAAATTATTCAATAATACAATTATCACAGTATCATCTTCTAAAATTATTATACCAATGGTTTTACACAACTTTTGGTTTTCTTTTCACATAAAATGCGAAGAATGAATAAAACTATAGAAAGTGGACTCTAATGACATATTAATATAATATACTTAATCTCAATAACTAGATGTGGCATATATGGACTGTAATGACATGTTCAAGCTCCAAAATTGTTTTAATATAATATACTTAACCTCACTAACTAGATGTGGCAACGTTGACTGTAATGACGTGTTAATTTCATATACTTCACCTCAGTAACTAGATTTGATAACGTGGACTGTAAAGATATGTTAATATAATATATTTAACCTCAATAACTAGATGTGGCAATATGGACTGTAATGACTTGTTTTAGCTCCAAAATTGTTTTATTATAATATTATTAACCTCTATAACTAGATGTGTCAATGTGAACTGTAACGACATGTTAGTATAATATACTTAACCTCAATAACATGTATACTGTTTATGTTTTTAGATATGACTAAACGGTACACTCGTTCAATTTGTGTTTGCCAACGAATTTCTCAAACGTGACTTAATGAATATTTTTAAAACATTCC
>NW_013751230.1:0-3243 GCF_000517525.1 Limulus polyphemus
TTTCCTTCAGATCTTGTGTACAGCATGGGTTTCCTCCAGATCTTGCCTACAGCGCGGATTTCCTTCAGATCTTGTTTACAAAGTGGGTTTCCGCCTGATCTTGCCTACAGCGCGAATTTACTCCAGATCTTGTATACAGCGTGGGTTTCCGCCTGATCTTGCCTACAGCGCGAATTTACTCCAGATCTTGTTTACAAAGTGGGTTTCTTCCAAATCTTGAGCAGCTTCATGCCGTTTTTTTAAAGTAAAATGTATCTTATTATTCCTATCAGTTAAAATTCATAACCAGCATGGATTCCCGCCTGATTCACCATAACAATTATGTGATATTCATTAATCAGTAACTTAGTTCAAATTCTCATTTCTATACACGTATCTTGGTCAAATGACCAAGTCAGCGACTCCTATGGTTTACCTTTCGATCACTAGCCTAACAAACTAACCGCTAGGCCACGTCAGACCTAATAATTTAATAAACAAATTTCTTGGTTATTTTTAATAGCATGTATGTTAGAAGCTCCTTTAATTTGGGTTAATAATTCTTACCAAAGCCTTTCAAACAGAATTCACTACTCTATTTTAGATTTGGTTCTGTGTAAATGTTGGAGTTACAGTCCATGTTGTTACGTCGGGTCACAAACTATCTGGTGACCGGGCATCTTGATAATAGATCATAGATTCTGTTGCAAAAGGCTTTGGCGTAATCCTGTCGCATCCACAGGATACCAATCTACCCTGCAGCGTTGTAAGTCCTCAGACATACCGCTGTGCCAACCTTATTAAATATAATCAAAACTTAGAAACTACTACTTTATTTAAAAAAATAATCGGTCAAAGTTTATCATTAATTTTCTTGAAACTAAAATATCTTTTTCACGAACGTTTTTCAATTAATTATAATAATAATAATAATTATTATTATACTCGTTTATTATAAATTATAATATTATCATATTTTGGAATTTGGAAAATGAGTCCAAATCGATTTTTATACTAATAAAGAAAGATGAGTACGTTTATATTAAATTTGATTTTTAATATGGAAGTCGACAAATCACGTGACAGCGACAACCAATATAACGTCGCAGTGGAACGGAATGTATCAGAACTACCAGTTGACATTGTTTGACGTTACAAAGGTAGTGTGAGTATTTGTTGAATTTTGCGCAAAGCTATTCAAGGGCTACCTGCGTTAGCCCTCCCTAGTGTTGAAATGATAAACTATAGGGAGGCAGATGGTCGATACCACCCATCGCAAATTTTGGGCTACTCTTTTACCAACAAATATTGGGATTGACTGTCACATTATAACACCCCCACGGCTGAATAGGCGAGTATATTCGGTGAATGCCCCGCAAATCGCTAGTCTAGTGCCGTAACCACCAGACCATACTAGGCCCAGGTAGTTTGATGCCACCGAAAATTGATCGTTTTGGGGAAGGGTGTATAACCGCCCTTTCTGACACAAAATAGTCATACACTCAGGTCACAAAAGATGTGTGTCCAGATCAGGGATTTAGCATTTTCAAGACTGTAATATCTCTCGTACGTAGTGATATTGGAAAACAAAATAATATTAATCAACATAAGGTATCAGAACCATCCAGAAATAGACCTGCAACAAGTCGTACCCCAGCCATGGTAGGTGCGGCATGTTATAACAGGTGAGATTCCACAAATACAAAAGTCGTCCAAGCGCCGCGGCAACAGTTCATATCAAAACCAAGAAGGTTCTCCGTCTAGACACGAAGTATACACGTTATGCTTTCAACAAGATAAGGCTTTTAATGATACTTACCATTCAACAGTTGCATACCTCAAGCAGCTGAAAAAATTAAAGAGTTTTCATTCCACTCTTTACAAGGTCAAGTCGCCCATGTATTTTGTATAATTGCACTGTTAAAACCGGCTCTATGAAAACTGTCGTCTTCGTACACTAAACAGTTTATGGAAATCATAGAAACCGCGTTTCGATACCCGTGTTGGGCAGAGCACAGATAGCCCATTGTGTAGCTTTGTGCTTAACTTCAAAACAAACAAACAAGCGTGTACTCTTTGCATTTAAACTAATTTTATTATTTCTTAACCAAATTGGCAGATAATGAAATTTACTTTGAACTGCAAGTTTTTCATCATTATTATGGTCAGAAAACTAATCTGAAACTTGTTAATTATTTATTTATTTCTGTATTAAAGAAACTTTTATATCACTGAAAGATTATTCACTTGGTTATTCAAGGATGTAATTATCTAGATAAATAGTTGGATGGATGGATAAAGTGAGAACAAACGAAAATAAAGGCAACTTTTGTCTTTTACCTTTCACTCTTGGTACTGGTAATGAGCCAGACAGACACCAGGTGGCCACGACTAACTGTTCTTCATCGTTGTCGTCTTCGTCATCACTGAAGAAGAGGTGAAGACCACGTTTGGAGGGGGCCAGAGATGACGTCAATGGTCGAATGTTGTACGTGTACTTTTCCCTCAATTCGACCAACTGCGGATAAGGGATCTGGGACATCGTGCAGATTGTCTACGTCACAATTAACAGACGATCGAACAAATCATTATCGTCTTTAGTTACTGAAACCGTATAGTTTGGTGGTAAAAGTAGTTCAAGTTATCTGTTTTTATCTTTTATTTTAATGTTTCATACTATCATAAAAATGTATAACTACCAACAGTTCGTGTTGTATCACTAACGGTTATATTATTATTCTATATAATCATATTTATCTAAACACACAGCCACCCTACATACCACTACCGTCTCCACAGCCACCCTACGTACCATTACCATCTCCACAGCTACCCTACGTACCACTACCATCTCCACAGCCACCCTACATACCACTACCATCTCTACAGTCATCCCAAGTACCACAACCATCTCCACAGCCACCCTACGTACCATTACCATCTCCACAGCTACCCTACGTACCACTACTGTCTCCACAGCCACCCTACATACCACTACCATCTCTACAGCTACCCTACGTACCACTACCGTCTCCACAGCCACCCCAAGTACCACAACCATCTCCACAGCCACCCTACGTACCACTACCGTCTCCACAGCCACCCTACGTACCACTACCATCTCCACAGCCACCCTAGTACCACAACCGTCTCCACAGCCACCCTACGTACCACTACCGTCTCCACAGCTACCCTACGTACCACTACCATCTCTACAGCTACCCTACGTACCACTACCATCTCTACAGCCACCCTACGTACCAC
>NW_013751231.1:0-2518 GCF_000517525.1 Limulus polyphemus
GTAACTAGAGTTATACCTAGGTGTTTAGGGAGTAGTTGTACCAAGTAACGCTAAAGATGAGTACGGTGGTTATAAATTCGGTAACTAGAGTTACACCTAGGTATTCGCAGTGTTGGTGTACCAAATAACGCTACAGATGAGTATGGGGATTATTAATTCGGTAACTAGAGTTACAACTAGGTGTTCATGGAGTAGTTGTAACAAGAAAGGCTAAAGATGAGTATGGTGGTTATAAATTCTGTAACTAGAGTTACACCTAAGTGTTGATGGAGTAGTTGTACCAAGTAAGGCTAAAGATGAGTATGGTGATTATAAATTCGGTAACTAGAGTTATACCTAGGTGTTCGTGGAGTTGTTATACCTAACGATGAGTATAGTGGTTATAAATTCGGTAACTAGAGTTACACCTAGGTGTTCGTGGAGTTGGTGTACCAAACAACGCTAAAGATGAGTATGGTGGTTATAAATTCGGTAACTATAGTTACACCGAGGTGTTCATGTAGTAGTTGTGCCAAGTAAAGCTAAAGATGAATATGGTGGTTATAAATTCGGTAACTAGAGTTACACCTAGGTATTCGTAGAGTAGTTGTACTAAGTAAGGCTAAAGATGAATATGGTGGTTATAAGTTCGGTAACTAGAGTTATACCCAAGTGTTCATGGAGTAGTTGTACCAAGTAAGGCTAAAGATGAGTATGGTGGTTATAAATAATGTAACTAAAGTTACACCTAGGTGTTCATGGAGTAGTTGTACCAAGTAAGGCTAAAGATGACTATGGTGGTTATAAATTGTGTAACTAAAGTTACACCTAGGTGTTCATGGAGTTGTTGTACCAAATAACGCTAAAGATGAGTATGTTTTTTACAAATTCGATTACTAGAGTTACACCGAGGTGTTCGTGGAGTTGTTGTACCAAGTAAGGCTAAAGATGAGTATGGTGGTTATAAATTGTGTAACTAAAGTTACACCTAGGTGTTCATGGAGTTGTTGTACCAAATAACGCTAAAGATGAGTATGTTTTTTACAAATTCGATTACTAGAGTTACACCGAGGTGTTCGTGGAGTTGTTGTACCAAATAACGCTACAGATGAGTATGGTGGTTACAAATTTGGTAACTAAAGTTACTCCTAGGTGTTCGTGGAGTTGTTGTACCAAGTAAGGCTAACGATTAGTATGGTGGTTATAAATTAGGTAACTAGAGTTAGTCCTAGGTATTCGTGGAGTAGTTGTACCAAGTAAGGCTAAAGATGAATATGGTGGTTATAAATTCGGTAAGTAGACTTACACCTAGGTATTCGTGGAATTGTTGTACCAAATAACGATACAGATGAGTATTGGGGTTATAAATTCGGTAACTAGAGTTAAACATAAGTGTTCATGGAGTAGTTGTACCAAGTAAGGCTAAAGATGAATATGGTGGTTATAAGTTCTGTAACTAGAGTTACACCTAAGCGTTCATGGATTAGTTGTACCAAGTAAGGCTAAAGATGAGTATGGTGATTATAAATTCGGTAACTAGAGTTATACCTAGGTGTTTATGGAGTAGTTGTACCAAATAAGGCTAAAGATAAGTATTGTGGTTATAAATTCGGTAATTAGAGTTACACCTAGGTATTCGTGGAGTTGGTGTACCAAATAACGCTACAGATGAGTATGGGGGTTATTAATTCGGTAACTAGAGTTACACCTAGGAGTTCGTGGAGTTGTTGTACCAAGTAAGGCTAAAGATGAGTATGGTGGTTATAAATTCGGTAACTGGAGTTACACCTAGGTGTTCATGGAGTAGTTGTACCAAGTAAGGATAAAGATGAATATGGTGGTTATGCAAACAACTCCACGAATACCTAGGTGTAACTCTAGTTACCGAACTGTATCGTTATATGGTACATGAGTATGGGGTTATTAATTCGGTAACTAGATTACGAATACCTAGGTGTAACTCTAGTTACCGAATTCATAACCACCATATTCATCTTTATCCTCACTTGGTACAACTACTCCATGAACACCTAGGTGTAACTCGGTTACCGAATTTATAAGCACCATACTCTTCTCTAGCCTTACTTGGTTCAACAACTACACGAACACCTAGGTGTAACTCAAGTTACCGAATTTGTAACCAACATATTCGTCTTTAGCATTATTTGGTACAACAACTCCACGAACACCTAGGTGTTACTCTAATTACCGAATTTACAAGCACCATACTTATCTTTAGCCTTACTTGGTACAACTACTCCATAAACACCTAGGTATAACAGTTGTTGTACCAAATAACGATACAGATGAGTAAGGTGGTTATAAATTCGGTAACTAGAGTTACACCTAGGTGTTCGTGGAGTTGTTGTACCAAATAACGCTAAAGATGAGTATGGTGGTTATAAATTCTGTAATTAGAGTTACACCTAGTTGTTCATAAAGTAGCCATGAACACATAGGTGTAACTCTAGTTACAGAATTTGTAACCATCATACTCCTCTTTAGCCTTACTTGGTACAGAAGTAGTTGTACCATGTAA
>NW_013751232.1:0-1219 GCF_000517525.1 Limulus polyphemus
TAAAAAACAATCATGTGTTGGAACCTTGGTCGAACCGGTAAGGTTATTTAACTTTTCTTGATTGACGTAAATATCAAAATAATTTAGTAATATGTCGGTTCTAATCTGATACGAAGTTTTATTTTTAAACTTGAGTTTTCTGTATCACTACAGCCACGAAACTTACAGTAAAGAAACTACAGTTGGGACTAACTCTACTCTCGTCATTAGAAATATTCAAACTCAAGATGCTGCCCTCTATACGTGTTCTGTAGAGAACTCATTCGGAAATGACAGCTGGAATATCAAGATGATTGTTAATGGTAAACCTTATGTTGTATAGCGTTTGTACGTCTGTTATTTAGGTATCAAAATATAAAACATCCAAAAATGTAGAAATTGTATTTTTAAAACATAAATCTTATGGTTGTGTTTCAGTATTCAACCCGCAATATTCTAGACAACGTGTAGAAAATAATACTTGAATTGTGTATGTCATCTATTACTGACATATATATATAAACAC
Organism: Limulus polyphemus; assembly: GCF_000517525.1. NCBI lineage: Eukaryota > Metazoa > Arthropoda > Merostomata > Xiphosura > Limulidae > Limulus > Limulus polyphemus. Next base: position 506 of record NW_013751232.1, read on the forward strand.
ACACATGTATTGTATGTAACCCTTACTGGTATGTATATAAACCTCATTAGTAGGTATCTAACCCTTACTGGTATGTACATAGCCCTCATTAGTAGGTATCTAACCCTTACTGGTATGTATATAGCCCTCATTGGTAGGTATCTAACCCTTACTGGTATGTATATATACTACATTAGTAGGTATCTAACCCTTATTGGTATGTATAAAGCCCTCATTGGTAGGGATCTAACCCTAACTATTATGTATATAGACCTCATTACAAGGTATCTAACCCTTACTGGTATGTATATAGACCTCATTACTAGGTATCTAACCCTTACTGGTATGTATGTAGCCCTCATTAGTAGATATCTAACCCTTACTGGTATGTACATATCCCTCACTAGTAGGTATCTAACCCTCACTGGTATGTATCAAATATAACATCAACGGACATCATTTAATATCGGGTTAGAACGCACGTGTGTCTGTTAACACCACCCAGAGTTTTAATATAAAGATATATGTTAATCAGTAGTAACTGTGATCTGAATTGGAGACGTTATAAACTAGCACTGAATATAACCTTACACCACCATTATCATATAGTTAACATAGTTGTGTTAAGTATTCATATAAAAATAATAACAGTACAAGAAAATAACAAACTAAACAATCCTTACTGTTGTTTTTAAAAACAGAACCACCTCAGAGTCCATCGGATATTGTTGTTGG
>NW_013751233.1:0-1764 GCF_000517525.1 Limulus polyphemus
AGGACATCTCGGAGTTAAGAAGACATTGAGTCACCTACGAAAGATATTTTACTGGACAGGTATGAGGCAAGATGTGGAAGAAAGGTGCAGTACCTGCAGTACATGTTGACTTTGGATTACTCAAGTCTGGAAAACAAGATAGAGGTCTCAAGGGAAAAGTATCCCATCTTTAAACCTATGAATAAAAATTGGAAAATACTAAAGATAAAATAGTTAAAAATAAAACTGGAATTGATAAAATAGAATGTGAATGTGGTGCTACTTGTTAGTCAAACTAAAAGGACTTAAAATGCAGATTACAGGAATATAAAAGGTGCGTAAAGAACAATAAACAATAAAATAGAAAACTCAGCTGTAGCAGAAGAGTACAGACAACACAACACAATACAATTTTACCAGAGAAAAATTTTAGCTTTTTAACTTCAATATTATAGTTTTAGATATCGAAGAATAGTCGAAAATTATAAAATTTAAAAAGTATTAAGATGAAGAGCCAGATAGTCATTGCATTAATATGATCTGTTATAAAGTTTGGTCAGGGAGTTATGCAAATAATATTAACATATTACCTCACGATTTGGAAAAAGTATAAATACTGAAAACATAGGTTTTGTAAATAACTTCTGAACACGACGTGGAAAACGTCGAAACGTAATGTTTTCAAGTGCATGCCGTTGGGACTTTTAATAAACATATTTTAATTGTATAAATATTAAATTCTGTTTTAATTATTTTATTGGGTTTTAAATATTACGCAAGTTCCTCTCGTTCTAACATATAGACATATATTTTCCACCTATTTGTATTAAAATGGGAATTTTAAATTTGTTTCATTTAGTTAGTTTCTATACAGTTTTGGTATAAATGAGCACGTGGTCCAGAAAACCATTGAAGTTTCCTTGTTTCTTAATTAAAACTAGTTTATTTATTCTCGATACAGCTTTGCAATATACAGAATTACCACAGTCACTTTAAACTTGACTACTTTTATGAACACACGCTATAAAACACAGTGATTTACACTCTTTACTGACGGCTTGACTCGATTATCTCTATCTTCAATCTCTCTTTCTCATTCTGCTTTATTTGCCGGGTTTATATACTAAAAAAGAGTGCGCCTGGAACAGATTAGAGTTGCCAGGACAATTCAAGATCCCTCGAGAATCTCATGAGGTGTTACCAGTATCACGTGACTTCCGCTGTCGTAACACTGCCTCTTCCTTAGTATTGTTCGTCCCGAACAATAGCCACTTAAATTAAACCAATAGATAATTAACAATAACTTAATTAAATGTACAGAATTTACAAACACAAAATTAAAATTCAACAAAGTCTCTTAATTTTACGGGACGTATCTTCTTCCGTACTGGCCTCCATCTCGTTGGCTTCTGCTTCACGTGGGGTTCATATGCTCCATCGGGAATTGTCCTATTATCGGTAACAGTCACATCAGTGGTAGTAACTTCATCAAGGGCTTCACTGTTTCCCTTCTCAAAGTCGGGTAGAATATCTTCTTCTACAGTGGTTTTTTCAGGTGACACGTATTCCGCAACGTCGTCTGTTTCATTGTTCACTTCGTTCCAACTGAAATGTCCTGGACCGTGATAATGCCAAAGCCTGTTGGCATGCACCACTTTTGGCTTACCTCGCCGACCAGATTTTACCCGGAAAGTCACGTCTGAGAGATGATCCACTATGTCATATGGGCCTTCCCATGGAGAAGACAACTTAGGAGACTTCCCTTTGGTCTTCCTGGGATTATAC
>NW_013751234.1:0-2406 GCF_000517525.1 Limulus polyphemus
AAAATCTCTGTCGTAGGTGACTCAATGTCTTCTTAATTCTGAGATGTTTTCCTGTTAAACTATCATGGGATTGACGCAGCACAACTTCTCGTAACTTTCCCGTTATAACTGTTTGCCAGGTCGTCACTTTCTCATCGGCAGTTTCCGATCTCCGGAGAAAATACCATCTTCAAGCTTCAACTGGTCTCTTTGTGCCAAATAATTCTTTATTATAGGGCTTAAGCTAGACATCTTCTCCCAAGCAGGGCGCAAAACACTTGATTTTAGAAAATCAATTATTGGCTTCAAATTCTGGTCTTTCTCGTGTTCTGCTTGAATATCTATACCTGGTTCCATTTCACCATCATCAATTCAACCTCTCTTTTGCACCAATGTCTGTAGTCATTTTTGTAGGGTCTTCGGTTCTGTCCATCGGCATTTCCATTAGATTTTCTTTCTCTATATTCAATAACATAATTATACTGGTATATTTTTCCGACCCAACGTGCCAGTTGTCCCTCTGAGTTTTTTAATGATCTTAACCAGCGCAATGCAGCATGGTCTGTCCTGATGGTAAACCTGGCACCATGGAGGTAAGGATGGAAATATGTCACACTCTTTACTATAGCAAGGAGTTCTCTCCGTGTTGCACAGTAGTTCCTCTCTGGCTTACAAAGGACCTTACTGAAGTAGGCCACCACATGTTCGTTTTCACCCACTTTTCGAGACAACGCTCCTCCAGTTCCGACATTACTAGCATCACAATCCAATATGTACGACAGTGAGGGATTTGGAAGTTTAAAAGTGGAGCTGAGGCCACTTTTTATTTCAATGTCTTGAAAGCATGCTGGCAAGAAACTGTCCATTCGAACTTATGGCCTTTTTTTGTTAAATTATGTAGTGGATCAGCTATAGTTGCAAAGTCCTTCACAAACTGCTGGTAATAGGTACAGAGTCCTAAGAAGCCTCTTAACTCTCCCACATTGTCTGGTGTTGGCCAATCACGCACTGCTTTCACCTTGTCAGGATCAGTTTGCACACCATGCTCACTTACAATGTGACCTAAGTAAAGCACCTATTTCTGGAACAAGTAACATTTCTTGGGATGGAGTTTGAGGTTTGCTGCTTTGAAACGCTTGAATACTTCCTCTAGCCGTAGTTTGCAACAACGTTTGATGAGGAAATGTCCCGTGTACCTGGATGATGTCATTTAGGGCTATCCTCCATTGTAGGCCTTCCAGTACCCTTTCCATCAGCCTCTCATATGTTGCTGGAGCATTACTAAGCCCGATTGGCATCACTCGATATTGCCAGAGACCTTGGCCATAACTAAATGCTGTCTTAGGTCTATCTGCTTCCGCCATTTTTACTTGATGGAAACCTGACTATCCTTTAATTTTTCTGCGATACAAGTCCTTTCTTAAATAAAACTTGTTTATTCTTCTTCAATACAACTTTGCAATACTTTAAATCTAACAGTTACACACACTATAGTTCACAACAATTCACTCACTTTCTACCGTGCTTGACTCAATTGTCCGTCTCTATCTCCGCCTGTCAGCAACTATAGTTCCGATCTCTGTATCTGCTATCCTCGGTTCCCACTGACCGTAACTGCTGTCCTTGGTTCCCCACTCTCTCTCCCATCTCCTTTGTCTAGCGCACTTATATACGATAATACCAGCCGTGTAGCCTGTTCTAGAACCTTCTAGATCTCATCACGTGCTACCAGCGTCACGTGACCCCCGCTGTCGTAACAATACTTATAATTCAAATTATAACCCACATGCATTATCTTGCATTTATTATGATTAAAACCCATCTGCCCAACTCGCTAAATGATCTAATTCCTTTTGTAAATTAGATTTTAATATCATCTGCAAATTTAAGTAATTTATTGATTATTCCTTCATCTATGTCATTGATATAAATCAAAATGAGCAAAGATCCTAAGACTGAGCCCTGAGGTACTCCATTTGTGACATTAATTTTGTTTGACTGAATTCCATTTGTAACAACCCTCTGCTTTCTTCCATACAACTTGCTAAAATATCCCTCACACCTATAGAGATAATTTTTTTACAAGCCTTTTATGTGACACCTTGTCACAGATACACCAAGATACACCAAGTCTACACCCTTACCCTCATCTACGTAAGCAGTAACCTTTTCAGAGAATGTTAAAATATTTGTAAGGCAAGATTTTCCTTTAGTGAAATCATGTTGACTATCCAATAAAATTCTAAACTTTGTTAAATGACTTTGCAAAGTATCTTTTAACAAACTTTCCAAAACTTTTCTCACAACTGATGTAAGACTAATTACGGGGCAATTTTTATCATCTCCCTTGAAAAGAGGAGTTACATTAGCCAACTTCCAATCCTCTGGTACCTTCCCATTATTCAAGGACTAACAAAAAATAGTAGT
>NW_013751235.1:0-1212 GCF_000517525.1 Limulus polyphemus
ATGACGTGTTACTAGCGTCACGTGTCCTCCGCTGTCGTAACAATATCGTTAAACATCGGTTAACAACCACTCTGTGAATCATGAAACCGATTTCGGGAATTGGATGGTGATATGATATTGTTATGTATCTGCTTGTTTGTTAATTTCCGGTATAAATTCTTTCCGAGGAACTTCAGCGATACAAGTCCCTTCTTGATTAAAACTAGTTTATTCTTTCTCGATACAAACTTTGTAATACGCAGAATTTCCACAGTCAATACGTTTTCTCGTCGCTTTAACTTAACGAGTTTTATAATACACACTATAAATCACAGCGATTCACAACCTGGATAACTTTGCTCTATGCAACTGCAAGACACACACAGTTTACGGTTCACGTGGCTACTGTTCGCTTGACTCAATTATCTCTCTGTCTTCAATCCCACTGGTTTTCTCGCCAGACTTATATATTAAAAAAGATTGCATCTAGCAAACACTCGGACATTCGCGGGGTCTCCCGATAACTCGAGAAACTCCAGCGCGCATGCTCCCAGTGTCACGCGACTTCCGCTGTTGTAACACTATAAAAGACTGTTTGGTTTAGATATTAGTGATTAATTTATTTTTGTGAGTGAATATTTTATTATTGTTTAGTTTTTTATAGTAAGAGCAGACCATTGTAGAAAGTTTTTTTAATAATTCATTGACGTTGAGAATATAGAAGGGGGGACAGATGAATAAGTGATAAAGATACAAATAGTGTGAGCCTAACAACTGACATAGGCCTAACTTTTAATATGTTAGAGTGAAACTAACAGTAGAAAAGAAGATAAAAATAATAATTTTATTCCGTCAAAGCGTGCTTCTAAAGTAATTGAATCAGCCTGAGTGCACTTTGACAAAAGGAGCAGAGGATCTTCAAAAGAAAGAAGACCAAACGATTACGGTAACTCGCACCACAATTGTAAGTGAATCACATAGAATACTAGTGCAGTAGAAATAGAGAAGATAGTTGGCTTGACAACTGAAATCCTGAAGTATTTGACAAGAAGGAGAGAACAACATATTGTTACGTCTCCGTGTGTTAATTAACTTTTCCGTAACTTCGTTCCGACGGAACTTAAGCGACACAAGTTCTTTACTTAATAAAAACTGGTTTATTCTTTCCGAATATAACTCTGCGATATACTTAATCTCAATACTCGCGCTAAAACAACACTGCAACGAACGAAC
>NW_013751236.1:0-2421 GCF_000517525.1 Limulus polyphemus
GGAGCAACATGATGTACGACTTCAGTCTCGAAGAACAAGACAAGCTCAAACACGATCTAATTTAAAATTAAGCTTTGTTTGATTAAATGCTTTTTATTTCTCGCATCACAGTTTTTGTCTACTTACTGAATAATTTGCTGAAAATAATACTGGTCTATACATTTCAAATAAAAAATTTTACCGTGCAACGTCAGGTAACTCATCTAGTATCAAATAAAATATTTCAGCTTTAAGATTTTTAAAGGGAGTGATAAAGAAGACAAATCACCCAAACGTTTATCACTCGAAAATTCGTCCCATTGTAATGTGGGTAATATTAAACTGGAATTATAATTTGCAGGATTTGATAAATTTCTTTACTCGTCATTAACAACCTGAAATATTTTAGATATTTCAATAACAAGGAACTATACCGTCACAATTCATTATTAAATAGAGTAATGAATTAATTGTGAAGTTTTCTCCTCGTCACTAAAATATGTAGTTCTAGTGAAGAAAGAATCCACGAAACACTTAGATGTCTTATCCCAAGCAGTAATGATAAGCGGTGTATTCGGCGATAATAATTTAATGTGGATGAAGTATCAAATTGATTGCTGTTAATTCTGTGTTTCTAAAAACAGAACTACACAATGGACTATCTGTACTCTCTCCATTTTGAGGAATCGAACCCAGGGTTTCAAGATTCTAAGTCCGTAAACCTACTGTTGACTGACCAGGGTACATAGCGAATCTTATAATAGATTAGTTCTCTATGTTATTCATTATTTCATTCTATGTTTCACCGAAATTATAATATAATAGTAATCATTCTTCGCCGGCTTATAAAAGGTGTACACATCATAACAACATTTTTGTATCAAATGATTTATATAAACAGTGTTCCGGCCACTGCTACATTTGTTTTAACCCAACCGGTCTGAGTTAAACATGGGCAATATAATGTGGTTGGAATACATTTATTATACACTCTTCTATTTCTTCAAAGTTTCTAAGGGACTAGATTAAGAATGTAGCATATAAAATGTAATAGGCCTAATACTAATGTCTTATGACAACTATATTTAGTTACAAATGAACTGTCCCCAGTTACAACGGTAGAAACCAGGTATCGATACCCGTGGTGGGCAGAGCACAGATAGCCCATTGTGTAGCGTTGTGTTTAATTCCAAACAAAAAAACAAATGTATTTATAAAATACAATTTAGATATTTAAACGAAACAAGAACATCGCGTGGTGGCAATAGATATTGGTTGATGAGTAAGTATCGCTAAAAATATTAGTTGTTAGAAAAAATAAATATGAAACGTGTATTAGAATTATCTATGATATAAACTGCAGATCCCCCCAACCCAATTTCTTTTAAGTTGTTCATTTTGGATTTAAAACCAGAGATATGTTAAAAATTACGGGTTAAACGCCGAAAGCTGGCGAAAGATTAAAATTAAGAAACCTGAGTGATCATAAAAACATCTTATATTATTTAGGCCTTAACTGTCAGGACCTAGTACAAAACATCAAAGTAAACCGCCGATTTAACGACTTCACAACTCTTCAAATACACGAAGCAATAAAAATCCTACAGAAAACCCCCATAATCAACAAACAATCGATAGGAACAGCACGCACACTGCTACTTCTTGGCGAGAAATATAAACTTTCTTAATGTGTTGTTCTTTTTCTAGCTTTCTTTTTGTGCTTTTAATATAGTTTTTATAGAAAAAAATTTTTAAGCAGATTTTGTTAAACAAGACTGATGTTTGTAGGTTTACTTTCTTCTTAGAATTCTTCTCAAGAAGTCGATAAGTCGTCTTAACGTTGTTAGAACAACGAGTAAAATTTGTAGATCGTGATGAGTTGGCCGAAGCGTTATGAATGCGTTCTGCATCCATTATCAAGGCTGAATGTTGTGTGAATTATGATTACTGTTGGTGGATATTTATAGGTATGGGTAAGCAGGTGTTGTATTGTGGCTTGGGGGGCCTACTCTTATTAATATAAAATACTTTGTATTTACTAAAGAAAAACAAGTCTTGATATTATTCAAAAATATAGTGGTACCAACTGATTCTCTTTAGTTTATATGGTTATGACAAGGTTTCTAGACAATCTAGAACCAGGGAAGATTACTTTGTAGTGAAAAAGGTTAATGGAACAAAAAATCATCAGTTGTTTTAAAACTTAGCAATTTTCCTCTCAAATCTTTGTATATGGCACAAAAATCCTTACGGCTAAAATAATACTGTACGCTTTCTAAAAAAAAGTATTTCAAATGTTACTATTCTTATTAGTTTCTAGTGTATCATTTAAAATTTGTCAAATTTTTAACAACTTTCAAAATGTATATATATGACCTAAGAAACATTCTAGTTTGATATATAATATTAACTATCATTCAAAATGATCTTAATATTGTTACA
>NW_013751237.1:0-4816 GCF_000517525.1 Limulus polyphemus
GTTGTACCAAATAACGCTAAAGATGAGTATGGTGGTTATAAATTCGGTAACTATAGTTACACCTAGGTGTTCATGGAGTAAGGCTAACAAGTAAGACTAAAGATGAGTATGATGGTTATAAATTCGGCAACTATAGTTACACCTAGGTGTTTATGGAGTATATGTACCAAATAACGCTAAAGATGAGTATGGTGGTTATAAATTCTGTAACTATAGTTACACCTAGGGTTTGATGGAGTAGTTATACCAAGTAAGGCTAAAGATGAGTATGGTGGTTATATATTCAGTTACTAGAGTTACACCTACGTATTAGTGGAGTTGTTGTACCAAATAACGCTAAAGATGAGTATGGTGGTTACAAATTCGGTAACTAGACTTACACCTAGGTGTTCGTGGAGTTGTTGTACCAAATAACGCTAAAGATGAGTATGGGGGTTACACGTTTGGTAACTATAGTTACACCTAGGTGTTTATAGAGTAGTTGTACCAAATAACGTTAAAGATGAGTTTGGTAGTTATAAATTCATTAAGTAGAGTTACAACTAATGGTTCATGGAGTAGTTGTACCAAGTAACGCTAAAGATGAGTATGGTGGTTATAAATTCGGTAACTAGTGTTACACCTAGGTGTTCATGGTGTAGTTGTACCAAGTAAGGCTAAAGATGAATATGGTGATTATAAATTCGGTAACTAGAGTTACACCTAAGTGTTCATGGAGTAGTTGTACCAAGTAAAGCTAAAGATGAGTATGGCGGTTATAAATTCTGTAACTAGAGTTACACCTAAATATACGTGGAGTAGTTGTACCAAGTAAGGCTAAATATGAGTATGGTGGTTATAAATACGGTAACTAGAGTTACATCTATGTGTTCGTGAAGTTGTTGTTCCAAGTAAGGCTAAAGATGAGAATGGTGGTTATAAATTCGGTAACTATAGTTACACCTAGGTGTTCGTGGTGTTGTTGTACCAAATAATGCTAAATATGAGTATGGTGGTTATAACTTTTTTAACTAGAGTAACATCTAGGTGTTCATGGAGTAGTTGTACCAAATAACGCTAAATATGAGTATGGTGGTTATAAATTCGGTAACTATAGTTACACCTAGGTATAAATGGAGTAGATTTACTTAGTAAGGTTAAAGATGAGTTAGGTGGTTATAACTTAGGAAACTAAAGTTACACCTAAGTGTTCATGGAGGAGTTGTACCAAATAAAGATAAAGATGAGTATGGGGGTTACACTTTCGGTAACTAGAGTTACACCTAGGTGTTCATGTAGTAGTTGTACCAAGTAAGGTTAAAGATGAGTTAGGTGGTTGTAACTTCGGAAACTAAAGTTACAGTTAAGTGTTCATGGAGTAGTTGTTCCAAGTAAGGCTAAAGATGAGTATGGTGGTTATAAATTGGGTAACTATAGCTACACCTATGTGTTCATGGAGTAGTTGTACCAAGTAAGACTAAAGATGAGTATGGTTGTAATAAATTTTTTAACTAGAGTTACACCTAGGTGTTCGTGGAGTTGTTGTACCAAATAACGCTAAATATGAGAATGGTGGTTATAAATTCGGTAATTATAGTTACAATAGGTGTTCTTGGAGTAGTTGTACCAAGTAAGGCTAAAGATGAATATGGTGGTTATAGATTCGATAACTAGAGTTACACCTAGGTGTTCATGGAGTTGTTGTACCAAGTAAGGCTAAAGATGAGTATGGTGGTTATAAATTCGGTAACTACTTGGTACAACTACTCCATGAACACATAGGTGTAACTATAGTTACCGAATTTATAACCACCATTCTCATCTTTAGCCTTACTTGGAACAACAACTTCACGAACACATATATGTAACTCTAGTTACCGTATTTATAACCACCATTCTCATATTTAGCGTTATTTAGTACAACAACTCCACGAACACCTAGGTGTAACTCTAGTTACCGAATTTATAACCACCATACTCATATTTAGCCTTAATTGGTACAACTACTCCATGAACACCTACATGTAATTCTAGTTAAAAATTTATAACCACCATACTCATCTTTAGCATTATTTGGTACTACAACACCACGAACACCTAGGTGTAAATATAGTTACCGAGTTTATAACCACCATACTCATTTTTATCCTTACTTGGTACAACTAGTCCATGAAAACTTAGGTGTAACTTTGGGTACAGAATTTAAAACCACCATACTCATCTATAACTTTATTTGGTAAAACTACTCCATGAACACCCATGTGTAACTCCAGTCATAGAATTTATAACCACCATACCCATCTTTACCCTTACTTGGTACAACTACTCCATGAACACGTAGGTGTAGCTCTACTTACCGAATTCATAACCACCATACTCATCTTTATCGTTATTTGGTACAACTACTCCAGGAACACCTAGGTGTAAAATAGTTAAAATATTTATAACCACCATACTCATCTTTAGCGTTATATGGAACAACTACTACTTGAACACCTAGGTGTAGCTCTAGTTACCGAATGTGTAACCCCCATACTCATCTTTATCGTTATTTGGTACAACTACTCCATGAACACCTAGGTGTAACTTTGGGTACAGAATTTATAAACACCATTCTCATCTTTAGCCTTACTTGGAACAACTACTTCATGAACACCTAGTTGTAACTCTAGTTACAAATTTTATAACCACCATACTCATCTTTAACGTTATTTGGTACAACAACTCCACGAACACCTAGGTGTAACTCGTTTAGCCTTAATTGGTACAACTACTCTATGAACACCTAGTTGTAACTCTACTTAAAAAAATTATAACAATCATACTAATCTTTAGCGTTATTTGGTACAACAACTCCACGAACACCTAGGTGTAACTCTAGTTACCGAATACATAACCACCATACTCATCTTTTAGCCTTACTAGGTACATATACTCCATGAACACCTAGGTGTAACTCTAGTTACAGAATTTATAACCACCATACTCATCTTTATCCTTACTTGGTACAACTACTCCATGAACACTTACGTGTAACTATAGTTACCGAATTTATAACCACCATTCTCATCTTTAGCCTTACTTGGTACAACAACTTCATGAACACATAGGTGTAACTATAATTACCGAATTTATAACAACCATTCTCATCTTTAGCCTTACTTGGTACAACTACTCCATGAACACATAGGTGTAACTATAATTACCGAATTTATAACCACCATTCTCCATCTTTAGCGTTATTTGGTACAACAACTTCACGAACACATAGATGTAACTCTAGTTACCGTATTTATAACCACAATACTCATATTTAGCGTTATTTGGTACAAAAACTCCATGAACACCTAGGCGTAACTCTAGATACTGAATTTATAACCAACAAACTCGTCTTTAGTCTTTTAGTTACCGAATTTATAACCACCATTCTCATCTTTAGCCTTACTTGGTACAACTACTTCATGAACACATAGGTGTAACTATAATTACCGAATTTATAACAACCATTCTCATCTTTAGCCTTACTTGGTACAACTACTCCATGAACACATAGGTGTAACTATAATTACCGAATTTATAACCACCATTCTCCTCTTTAGCGTTATTTGGTACAACAACTTCACGAACACATAGATGTAACTCTAGTTACCGTATTTATAACCACAATACTCATATTTAGCGTTATTTGGTACAACAACTCCACGAACACCTAGTTGTAACTCTAGTTATTGAATATATAACCACCATACTCATCTTTTAGCCTTACTTGGTACAAGTACTCCATGAACACCTAGGTGTAACTCTAGTTATAGAATTTATAACCACCATACTCATCTTTAGCCTTACTTGGCACAACTATTCCACGAACACTTAGGTGTAATTCTAGTTACCGAATTTATAACCACTATACTCATCTTTAGCCTTATTTGGTACAACAACTTCACGAACACATAGATGTAACTCTAGTTACCGAATTTATAACCACCATTCTCATCTTTAGCGTTATTTGGACAACAACTTCACGAACACATAGGTGTAACTTTTGTTACCGTATTTATAACCACAATACTCATTAGTTACACGTAAGTGTTCATGGAGTAGCCATGAACACCTAGGTGTAACTCTAGTTATATAATTTATAACCACCATACTCATCTTTAGCCTTACTTGGTACAACTACTCCATGAACACCTAGGAGTAACTCTAGTTAAATAATTTATAACCACCATACTCATCTTTAGCCTTACTTGGCACAACTATTCCACGAACACTTAGGTGTAATTTTAGTTACCGAATTTATAACCACTATACTCATCTTTAGCCTTATTTGGTACAACAACTTCACGAACACATAGATGTAACTCTAGTTACCGAATTTATAACCACCATTCTCATCTTTAGCGTTATTTGGACAACAACTTCACGAACACATAGGTGTAACTCTTGTTACCGTATTTATAACCACAATACTCATATTTAGCCTTAATTGGTACAACTACTCTATGAACACCTAGTTGTAACTCTACTTAAAAAAATTATAACAATCATACTCATCTTTAGCGTTATTTGGTACAACAACTCCACGAACACCTAGGTGTAACTCTAGTTACCGAATATATAACCACCATACTCATCTTTTAGCCTTACTAGGTACATATACTCCATGAACACCTAGGTGTAACTCTAGTTACAGAATTTGTAACCACCATACTCATCTTTATCCTTACTTGGTACGAAAGTACTTGTACCAAGTAAGGCTAAAGATGAGTATAGTGGTTATAAATTCGGTAACTAGAGTTACACCTAAGTGTTCGTGGAGTAGTTGTGCCAAGTAAGG
>NW_013751238.1:0-1217 GCF_000517525.1 Limulus polyphemus
AGCTGATCATTGGGGACAGCAGTGTCATCCAATGCCAGACCCAATTCAGCCAGTAATGCCCGGATACGAAGGCCAAATGGAGGAACAGCAGACCGTCTGTTCTGAAAGAGCATTGCCCACTGAGGAAGAAAAACACAATCCCAGGTGGGATGCCGTGGTAAGGATCGAAGCTTAGTAACATATTGTAAAGAAAGTTGCAAATGACGGATGTGAAGAGAAGGTTCGTGGGACTCAGTGTACAAACTCTGGACTGGAGAAGTGCGAAAAGCACCGGTGCCGAGCCGAGGCCCCAGATGGTGAATGGGGTCCAGCATCTTCAGGGCCGAGGTCCTGGCGGAACCATAGACCAAAGACCCATAGTCCAATTTGGATCGAATCAAAGCACGATAGATCCTGAGCATAGAACATCGATCCGCTCCCCAAGAGCTGGATGAGAGGGCACAGAGGATGTTCAGAGCCCTTGCACACTTGACACGCAGCTGCTTGATGTGTGGAATGAAGCTAAGCTTACGGTCAAATATAAGCCCCAAGAACTTTGCCTCAGGGACCACACGAATGATTATATCACCGAGACGGAGCTCGGGATCGGGGTGGAGGCCCCGTTGGCGGCAAAAATGCATGCAAACGGTTTTAGAAAAAGAGAATTTAAAACCATTTGCAGTGGTCCATGTCAACAACCGATTGAGGGCAGTCTGAAGCTGCCGCTCAATAAACCTCATGTTCGACAACTGGCACGAGATGTGGAAGTCGTCGACATAGAGCCCATTTGCAACAGTTAGAGGAAGATTTGTAGTGATGGCATTAATTTTAACACTAAAAAGTGTGACACTCAAGACACAGCCCTGAGGGATTCCAAGTTCCTGTGGGAAGGAACGGGAAAGAGTGGAACCCACACGGACTTGGAATCGCCTGTTCTGTAAAAAATTGTGAATAAAAATGGGTAAATGGCCACGCAACCCATAGGAGTGGAGGTCCTGCAAAATTCCGTACCTCCACGTAGTGTCATAAGCCTTCTCAAGATCGAAGAACACAGAAACAAGGTGTTCTCTCTTGAGAAAGGCCTCCCTGATCGACGTTTCAAATCGAATCAGATGGTCCATGGTGGATCGCTGTCGACGGAACCCACATTGGGTGGGCGAGAGGATCATGTTTGATTCCAGGAACCAAACAAGACGAGCATTAACCATCCTCTCTAGAACCTCACAAAGACAACTAGT
>NW_013751239.1:0-1410 GCF_000517525.1 Limulus polyphemus
GAGTTGAGTGACATATATATTTAGCGAGATCAACTAAAGAATACACTTTAAGAAAAATTCGAGAATATTTAATATTTATATTGTTATTAGACAACAGTAGCATAATAATTATAGTGAAAATAACTGTAAATTAAACATACAAACACTATTTGAATGAAAACAACAACTTTTAATGAATTAGTCCAGTCTCGAAGTAAGATCACCGAACGTCAACATTGAACTTGTCAAACAGATTACACACGTTTTCCCTGCAAAACAAAAAACAAAAAAAACAAAAAACATGTAGTTTCGATTCAATTCTTTCGGTAAATATTCCGCTCTAAGTTAGGGAAGTTTGGTTTTATTTTCTGTGACAGTTTACGAACGTTAAACAGGCTACGTGTTTATAGACATATTTTTCAAATTTCCAAATCTAACTGAAATCATTGTATTTCCTTTTATTTCACTTTGAAATGCTACAAACTCGTCAGAATTAACGTTCCCGTTGCTGCTGTAACATTTAGCATGGTTTAACAGTGTGTTGTTCGCATATTGGTGTCCGTATTTTCTGAGAAAAGATAATTAAAGTTTTTCCATTAACGTTTCTATTACAAAAATAGGTAGATAAAGATATGTAACAAATACACTGGAAATATTTGTTTTGTGATAGGTGTCGCCCATCTTTCTATTAAGTTTTAGAAAATTAATTAACTCATAACTAAATCGAACATTATATTAATAAAGACGACCATGCTGTTCTAACCACGTGACATGTATCACTGCTCTGTTTCATACGAGTCCATACAGATCTGGGGTAACTTTAATTACTTCAGAGAGATTCATGCTGATTTGATCAAACGCTAAACATGCTGTAATCTATATTAAATAGACTGATGAAGACTACATGGCTGGAGTCAAAAGATTGTACTAAATAAAACTTGAAGTTACACAACGTGTTGAAAACGTCTGTATACTTAATTTACAATTTCACGTGTTGTGTGAGGTTAAAAGTATATTGTAATCTAATTCTGATATAACTTTTATTTTTCTAAATTTTTAACGCGCGAGAAGATGAAGAATCCTTCGTGACGCAACTGAGCCAGTTATCAATGTTGACCTCTTGGCTGTGATTCTCGGTTACCCCTTATTGTGTCAAGAATAGCCTAGTGGGTATCGGGCCAAACTGTTAATCTGTTATCAATGTTGACCTCTTGGCTGTGATTCTCGGTTACCCAATTCTCGGTTACCCCTTATTGTGTCAAGATAGCCTAGTGGGTATCGTCACAGCCAAGAGGTCAACATTGATAACAGATTAACAGTTTGGCCCGATACCCACTAGGCTATTCTTGACACAATAAGGGGTAACCGAGAATCACAGCCAAGAGGTCAACATTGATAACAGATTAACAGTTTGGCATTCTCGGTTACCCC
>NW_013751240.1:0-1216 GCF_000517525.1 Limulus polyphemus
ACTGCATTCAGATCAAGGCCATAACTTTGAATCAGCTGTGTTCCATGAATGCTGCAAGTTGTTTGGCATACGAAAGATCAGGGCAACGCCACTTCACCCACAGTCTGATGGGATGGTAGAAAAGTACAACTGGACACTGGGACAGGAATTGGCAAAGTTCTGTAATAGCCGCCAAGATGACTGAGATGTCTTACTCCCTCCACTGTTGATGCCATATAGAACAACAGACCATGAAGCCACTGGATACACTCCAACAAAGCTGATGTTTGGTTGAGAACTTCGGTTGCCAGTGGATCTGTTAATAGGATGCCCACGTTATGAAGAGTTGTCTGAAAATTTGCCAGAGTTCATGAAAGTGTTATCTGAAAGGATGGATGATATTCACCATCAAGTGCATTCAAACTTGAAAATGTCTACATATTCCATGAAGCTATCTTATGATAAGAAATCTAATGAAGTCAGCTTTGTACCAGGAGACAAGTTGTGGTTGTATAATCCCAGGAAGACCAAAGGGAAGTCTCCTAAGTTGTCTTCTCCATGGGAAGGCCCATATGATATAGTGGATCGTCTCTCAGACATGACTTTCCTAATAAAATGTGGTCGGCGAGGTTAGCCAAAGGTGGTGCATGCCAACAGGCTTTGGCATTATCACGGTCCAGTCTAGGACATTTCAGTTGGAATGAAGTGAACAATGGAACACATGATGCTGCTGAAGACATGTCACCTGAAAAAGCCACTGTCGAAGAAGAAACTACCTGGTTTCGAGAAGGAAAACAGTGAAGCCATTAATGAAGTTATTATCACTGATGTGACTGTTACCGATAATGGGACATTTCCTGATGGAGCAGATGAACTCCATGTGAAGTAGAAGCTAATGAGACAGAGACCAGTATGGAAGAAGATATGTCCTGTAAAATTAAGAGACTTTGTTGTATTTTCATTTTGTGTTTGTAAATTCTGTATATTTAATCAAGTTATTGTTAATTATCTGTTGGTTTAATATAAGTGGCTGTTGTTCGGGACGAACAAAACTAAGGAAGGGGCAGTGTTACGACAGCGGAAATCACGCAACGCTGGGAGCATGCGTGCTGGAGTTTCTGGAAAGATCATGAATTATCGAGGAACCCCGCAATTGTCCGAGTGTTTGCAGGCACCCTATTTTTTAGTATACAAGCCTGGCAAATAAAGCCAGCGAGAGAGAGAGATATGCAGATAG
>NW_013751241.1:0-1352 GCF_000517525.1 Limulus polyphemus
AAAAATGATTGTTTAATTTTATCTTGTTTTGTTATTGTTTAAATACACCATTGTTTGAATTTTATAGTGCGTTCATTCACAAAAACAACAATTGTTTAACACCGTATTAACCAAGACAATAAGCTGCTGAAACTAAACTTTATATATAGTCGTCTTTTAGTGTCTATTTAGGTTTAGTGCACAATGCATTGTGTAATGAAAAGTAATTAGGTTTTACATTCTTTATATGCATAACTGACAATTTCACAAATCTAACAGAGAAGTTTCTACAAATTCTCAAGGAAGTTAAAGGAAGCGTTTTGAAATTTGGAGACGGATATTGAATTTCATGTAAGTATGATCGGAATATCATGAGTTTCTTAATTTTTGGAGACCACTTTTCTCGATAATCACTAATTACATGCGTGGATCATGCGTTTAATGTCAGATTTCAACAGTCTTGTTTTTACTCATATTTATATTAATAATCTTTGTATGTGAATTTATGTTAAGTCTGGGTTCAAATTACATGATAACAATGTTTCGTTTGTTTATTTCGTTTCAATATTTTAACCATAAATAACTTTTGTGTTTCATGTTCAAGCTTGTATATTTGTATTTTATACACTTTGAATTTCTATATAAATACTCTTTCTATTTTACAGATAGGTGGAAGAAAGATCAAATTTACTTGTTTTTGTTGAAAGACGTAGAATAAATAATTACAATTATATCGGTTATGTTACTAACCGATGATCTCTAGAATATTTATGTTTGTATCATAAAAGTAGCAGGAACGTAAGGACGACATCTAGTGGAAAGGCTTTTTGGAATTTTTAAATATTCTTTCTGAGACTGCTTGAAAATAGCCTGTTAAATGTTGGACGCGGTTTTGTAAAATGTTTTGTGAAATAGTGATAACATTTTATGTATACCCGATTCTTAATAAAAATTGTTTGAATCATTAATTGTTCTGTGTCCGAAACATTTATAGAAGTTGGGATCTACACTATAAAAAGATTGTTACAATAAATTTGTTTGTTTATTGTTAAGCAGAAAGCGATTGGTTATCTGTGCTGTGCCCACCACTGGTATCGAAACTCGGGTCTAGCGTTATATGTCAGCAGACTTACCGCTGTGCCACCGAGGGGCGTTATAATAAATATGGATATGCTATACGAGTAAAATGTCAAAATAACTGCGACCGGCATAGCCAGGTGGATAAGGGGTTCGAATCCCCATCCCACCAAACATGCTCGCTCTTTCAGCCGTGGGGGCGTTATAATGTAACGGTCAATCCCAGTATTCGTTGATAAAAGAGTAGCCCAAAAGTTGGCGGTGGGTGGTGATTGACTAGCTACCTTCCCTCTAGT
>NW_013751242.1:0-3041 GCF_000517525.1 Limulus polyphemus
TCTCACCAGAGATGAGAAAGCCCAGCACATGGCCTAATGCTATATGTAAATTAAAATTTAACCAAGCTTTAATAAGTTGGGTTTATGTTAATTAAGTAACCATGTAGAAAGTGTATATGTATTAATAATGTAGCTACAAATACAGCTACTTGATAGTAATGATATTTATTATAGTATTGTATTCTTGATGGTAACATTACATCTTTGTCTCAGGTCACAATCCACTGTCAGGATGTCCATTTTACTGGACCAACAAATAAAATAATGTTGTCTTCTTAGGTCACGATTTACTGTCAGAATGTCAAGTTCACAGGATCGGCCTGTAAGATTAGGTCATTGTCCTAGGTAATGATACATTATCAGAATGTCCAGTTTACTGGATCAGCCTGTAAGACTAGGTCATTGTCCTAGGTAATGGTACATTATCAGAATGTCCAGTTCACCGGACCAGCAAGTAAAATTTGGTCATCATCCTAGGTCACAATCCACTTTCAGAATGTTCAGTTTAATGACCCAGTGAGTGTAAGCTTGGCTGTTTTCAAAATGTTCTTTTTATCATCATATTTCAGGTATCAGGTAAAATTAAGAAATTTGTGGCTACATAACTGTGCCTGATTTTATTTTCTTAAAAAAAGCAACAAAAAAGGTTTAATATGGACAGGTTGGTGTTGTACACATTAAACGTTAATCAAGCACAAAGATAAAAGTTTCTGTTTTCTCCAACAGTGTTATGGTATGTTTTAAATAAGTTTGTGGCTCCAGTGGAAAGTAATTGAATTTTTACCTGTTTACATATTTTTAATAATGACATCCCTGTTTGAAAAGCAAAAAACCAGATACATGCATAAAAATAGGGCTTGCAAAAATGTATTTTATTTAATATGATTTATACAAGTTACATCCAACTGACCATTTTTTATGATGGAATTTGTTTTACCACATAACACTTTACTAAACCTCTTTATAATCATAGCAAATTTATCATTGTCAGTTGTAAACAACTATTTAGTTAGATAAATGTTTTTAATCAAAAAATGCTATTCAAACATTACAACTGCTGGACTACATCCAGAGATAGGCATGTTGATATTTCAATGTAATGTTTTTTTTAAAGTTCATCTCTTCAACTTTTTTTTGCTAACGTAGAATAAAATAAGGTGGTTATTGTTACTTTGACAGAAAGTTAAGGAACAGGAATAACTTGATTTTTTCAAAGGTTCAAAAATAACTTAAGAGTAGTTAAAGATGTGACTTTCTATAATATTTTTCCCCACTCAATTTACTGAGAAGTAATTCCAGAACTAAAGTGTTCCACTTGCAATGATTTTGTGTTTCTTCATAAGATGAAAATTTACTCAATACTCTGCTTATGTTCTTAGCACTTTGACATATTTAGGCAAGGTTTTTGTGGGGGGCTTTGCCTGGTCTTATTTGGGATAAGTTTTTGTGAGGCTTCAGCTTTATTTGGGACAGTATTTTAGTGGGACTTGACATAGCCTTAGACATAACTTAGTACTTGTCCCAACAGTTTTTATCTTAGGCCTTAGCTTATGAATATGTGGATATTTTGTATATACAATATTTTGACTAAAGTTTAGTCAAGAATATTTGGAACAAAACTTGTAAAATTGAAATGCAGGCCTCTAAATGTTTTCTTACAATACATTTAACATACAAATTGACCATTGTTATTTACAAACTAAAGTGTATTTTGTAAAACAACTTCTATGTTGCAAAGATTCAGCTGCAGGATACAAAATGATGTTGATTGTCTAGCTCAGGCATATGAAACGTATGGCTCTCAAACTGGTTTTATCCAGTCCGCGAGCTGCCCACAAACTTTTTTTTTCTGTAAACAATCAAGGAAAAATATAATGAGCGCCTACAAACTGATAAAATTCTCGATTTAAATTATTTTTAACAAGTAAAATATAATGAGCTAATTTTTATTTGAATTCTATTTTTTATCTTATTGTGTATATAGGGGTAATCACCACTGTAGACCATGTAACTATGAGGCAAGAGCTGTAACAGATTCATCCAAGCTAGTCGATGTCTTTCCCATGAGAATGAAACTTGTACTAAAAGAGAAATTGGAAATTTTCTGTACAGAAAACAACATAATATAATATTTCATTTGACAGATGAAAACCTTGGCTTTCTATTGGTTATAAATAATGTAGTATCAACTGTAAGAGAGAACTGTTAACAAATCCTGAAAGAGAGATGATATGATAGGTGGGTATGAGGAGAGGATTCTGATTTTTTATTTGATTGCTCTGTAACCAAACAAGATTGAAGGCTAGGAAAATTATGATTTGTTTAAGAAAAGATGGTAGAGCAGGAACAAATTTATGAAACAAGCATTCTCTAATTAAATAGTTGTAATAGATGTTATAATGTTTGTTATATTTATGTACTGACAGTATGAGAAGCCACTATAGGTAGGTTTTGCTGATTGGTACGCCATCTAACAACAGTTGCTTTCTGACATATTGATTTGCATTAAATTAATTTTAATATTTTGATTACCTTTGTGACAAGATGTGTGTGTTTATAAACATTTTACCATTATTAAATTTTGTTGTGTCTGCTGGTGCACAAACAGACAAGTGACACGATCTTGTCTTGATTTTTACAGAATACCAAAAGAACTGGAGAAGAGACCACAATGGATCTAGATGATTTGACATGAATACTGACAGCCATCTATCATTGACTACTCATTTTAATAAAAAGGTAAAAATAATTTTTAATTATCAAAAGTAGTTGTAGGTATTGATTTATAAAAATGTGGTGTACTTGAAAATGTGTAATAATTGTTCACAGGTAACAATAAACATAATTTAACCATGACTTGTAGTGACATAAAATTTAACTCCTGCTGGCAAATAATCTGAATAACTTAATTGTGAATAATCTCTGAACTGGTGATCAGGAGATAAGATAAAAATCTGTACATTTTTAACAGAATTAGTAAAATACTCAAACAACAGATTTAAAATAAGTTAATATACCATGAGATTAGTAGTCACAGCCTT
>NW_013751243.1:0-2235 GCF_000517525.1 Limulus polyphemus
TTCTTTGCCGCCAAAAAGAATTCCTATACAATCTACATCCTTCAGTAGGTCTGTGAAATTTCCTGATTGGCTTAAGAACATGCCAATCAATGATTGCCTTACCGGCTTACGTTGATCTGACTCGTATTCGATTAAAAGGATCTGATATAAGTTTTGTAGTTTGTGATAATTGTTTTGGTGCTGCGTCGTTTAATAATAGCATCTTTGCATCACAGGTAACTAATTATCTTACTTGTTTCCCTAATTATGTCATTAAAATGTTTGTTCCAAGATACATTTGAGCTAGGTGTTAAACATATGAATTTCACGGAGTTGGAGAACGTGATTACTGTATTGAGTAACGTTAATTTCAGGTTTCTAAACTTCTTACTGACTTTTGTGGAAAGCAATGGCTTGTGTCTTAAAAGGGTTAAGGGCTACGTGCCATTTATTACACAATTGTGATATGGTATTGAGTGAAGTTTGGACCCTCGAAATGGCTCTGTCTGGGTTGCTTGATGAGCTCCAAGTTGCAATGTCATCCATATACTGGCATGTTAGTGTGTACGTTAGGGAGGGGAAAAGTATGTCTCAAAGATATTGTGGGTCTTATTGCGGGACATCGGGTACTAGTGTAAATGGGTGAGATATTGCATCATTTATCTTAAATTTAGCTGTACAGGTTAATAAGAAAACGTGACACCCACCATACTATTGGGGTAGTACGACTTTTTATTTTAATGTGTATTAGAAAATATCTATTACAAAAAATGTATATTTTAACACGATTATTTAATTATCTGCGCTTTGTAGTTTGATTACATTTTGAATGTAACTCACTAAAACGTCATGACCTGCGCAGAAAAAAAATGCCCTTGGCTTTAAAATTCCCAAATCTAGAAATTCAGTACTCTTTGTTTCCGTAGTTAACTCACCTCTAACAATTTTTTATTCTGAATAAGAGAAAACCCTAGTGTTACGACAGCGGGGTTCACGTGACGCTAGTAACACGTCATATTCTCGAAGGTTCATGAATGCTAGAGTGTTTACTAGATATGCGGTATTCATGTATATAAGACCGCCAAGAAGTGATGGCAACGATGGAATGTAATTGAATTGCAGACAGAGATAGAGACGACAATTGAGTCAAGTGCGTGAATCGTTCATTCATTGTGAATTATAGCGTTTATTTAATTTATGGCGTCACGAACAGTCACTGTGGAAATTAAGTGTATTGCAAAGTTGTATTGAGAAAGAATAAACAAGTTTTATTTAAGAAAGGACTTGTATGGCTAAAGTTTCTTCGGAATGAATTTTGACGGAAAATTAACAAACAAACAGAGGCATAACAAATTGGTGTCAGAGAGTGCGACAAAAAAGAGAAGATGGAAATGAGAAGCGGCAAATCAAACTACAGCTTAGCAGATTTGATGGCAGCAATACAAGAACAGCAAAAGAAACAAGAAGAACGAGAAAATAAACAAGAAGAGAGATTACAGCAGTTGTTGGAGGAAAAAAGTAAAAAAAAAAACAAGAGAACGAGAAAATAAACAAGAAGAGAGATTACAGCAGTTGTTGGAGAAAAAAAGAAAAAAGACAACAGCAGTGGCAAGAAACCCTGCAACAGTGGCAGCTCGAATAGCAAAATAAACATGAGAGATTACAGCAGTTGTTGGAAAAGAAACAAGAAGAACGAGAAAAGAAACAAGAAGAGTTGATTACAACAGTGGCAAGAAAATCTGCAACAGTGGCAGCTCGAACAGCAAAATAAACAGGATGAGAGATTACAGCAGTGGCAACTAGAACAAGAAAGGAAACAGGAAGAAAGTGTCCAACAGTTGCAGGAAAGTCAGTACAAATGGAAAACATTAGTAAATTTCAAAGCGAATTAAATACATTGAAGGATGATTTATTGTCTTTTGCACAAGGAGGATACATTAACCATCGACTTAATCAGCCCCAGACAATGGCAAGCCCCTTCCAGACCCCGCAATTAAACCCTAATGCAGATTTCTTCAGTCCTGTTAGAAGTCACATCCCAGATATGAATTTCAGTAATAGAAGTGATTCAGTAAGAAGGAAGCCACGGGAATTTGATGGGAAGGCACCATGGCAAGCATATAGAGCACAATTTGAGCTACTGGCAGAAATGAATGGATGGACAGTGGAGCAGAAAGCAGTATATCTGGCAACGAGCTTGAAGGGACAACCACTGGAAATACTTGGACTATAGAGCACTGGTAGCGGCTCTAAAAC
>NW_013751244.1:0-1340 GCF_000517525.1 Limulus polyphemus
CTACAAGCAAGTGTTGTGCGCCCTGCTTGGGAGAAGGTGTCTAGTCTAAGCCCTGTGACAAATAACTATTGGGCACAATGGGACCAGTTAAAGCTTGAAGATGGTATTCTTGAACGGAGATGGGAAACTGCAGATGGGAAAGTGACGACCTGGCAAAAGGTTATACCGAGAAAGTTACGAGAAGTAGTGCTGCATCAATCCCATGATACTTTAACAGGAGGACATCTCGGAATTAGGAAGACATTGAGTCACCTACGACAAAAAATTTACTGGATAGGTATGAGGCAAGATGTGGAAGAATGGTGCAGAACATGCAGTACATGTAGTGCTAAAAGGGGACCCAAGCATACGGGACGCCCACCTTATGAAGAGTTGCCTAAGAATGTGTCAGAGTTTGTGAAGGTGTTATCGGAAAGGATGGATGATATTCATCATCAAGTGCATTCAAACTTGAAAACGTCTGCTGATTTGATGAAGCTATCTTATGATAAGAGATCTACTGAAGTCAGCTTTGAACCAGGAGACAAGGTGTGGTTGTATAATCCCAGGAAGACCAAAGAGAAGTCTCCTAAGTTGTCTTCTCCATAGGAAGGCCCATATGACATAGTGGATCGTCTCTCAGACATGACTTTCCGGATAAAATGTGGTCGGCGAGGTAAGCCAAAAGTGGTGCATGCCAACAGGCTTTGGCGTTATCACGGTCCAGAACATTTCAGTTGGGACGAAGTGAACAACAGAACAAATGATGTTGCTGAAGACGTGTCACCTGAAAAAGCCACTGTTGAAGAAGAAACTCTATTCAGTTTTGAGAAGAGAAACGTTGACGCTCTTGATGAAGTTACTACCACTGATGTGACTGTTACCGACGATAGGACATTTCCTGATGAAGCAGATGAACCCCCCGTGAAGCAGAAGCCAACGACGGAGACCAGTATGGAAGAAGATACGTCCCGTAAAATTAAGAGACTTTGTTGAATTGTAATTTTGTGTTTGTAATTCTGTACACTTAATTAAGTTATTGTTAATTGTTATTGGTTTAATGTAAGTGGCTATTGTTCGGGACGAACAATACTAAGGAAGTGGCAGTGTTACGACAACGCAGGTCACGTGACGCTCGTATCACGCCACTTCCTTCTCGAACCTTCATGAAATGTCGGGAGACTACTAGATTAGGGTAGTCTTGTATATATATAAGACCGGCCAAGAAGCAATGTGAGGTAATGAGTAAGAATATTGTTGAGCACGTGAGAAGTTCGTTGTGAATTATAGCGTTTGTTATAGAGCGACTGTTGAAATTAAGTGTATCGCAAAGTTGTATTCAGAAAGAATAAACCAGTTTT
>NW_013751245.1:0-1216 GCF_000517525.1 Limulus polyphemus
GAAGCAGAAGCCAATGAGACAGAGACCAGTACGGAAGAAGATACGTCCCAATAAAATTAAGAGTACTTTGTTGAATTGTAATTTGTGTTTGTAATTCTGTAAAGTTAATTAAGTTATTGTTAAGTGTTATTGGTTTATTATATGTGGTTATTGTTCGGGACGAACAATATTAAGGAGGGGACAGTGTTGCGTCAGCTAGTCACATGACTGGTGTGACGCCACGTTTCTAGAACTATCCCGTATCTTGGCGAATGCTCTAGTATTTACTAGATGGAGGGTAGACTGGTATATAAAGGAGGGTGACAACGTGACGGGAGATTAATGTAAGGTGTGTATAGAGAGTGAGTAATTGAACTGCAGTCAGAGAGCACGAGAGACGTTACAGCGTTTGTTTAGCGTGATTGTTGAAGTTGAGTGTATCGGTAAAGTTATATTCGAAAAGAATAAACCAGTTTTATTAAGAAAGGACTTGTGTCGCTTAAGTTTCGTCGGAACGAAGTTACGGAAAATCAATTAACAAACGGAGACGTAACATTACAAATAACAATACCTGTTAGTAGAATTTTCATTAATCAGTTGATATAATAATTAAGTTTGTGTAAAAATTGATGGCAAAGTTACTGTTGTATGCTGTACTTTCAGTGTTAGCTAGAGGGGTGCATGGTATTAAATGAACATTTGGAAGTATAGTGATCAAGAGACATTTTGAAGTGTCTAGAAACAAGGCTATATTATAAGTATAAAAATAGGTGAGCAGTGAAGTTTGATTCAGTCTAATGTTTGTATCAGTGTTAGTTATCACATATATTCAGTTACTCAATTGATTGGCCATGAAATTTTACAAATAAGTTTATTTTTACATTATTCTGACTTCTGTTAGTGAGGTTTTTCGTTTTGAACAGCATTTATAAACTTAGGTCTACAAGTGCAACAGTGTACAGGCTTGTAGGATGTAAAGGAAGAAATAAACTAATTTATTATAGTTATGTGGACTGGTCTTGTCATTATTTTCACCAAGAAGAAAGATGTTACAACAGTACTTTATGTATATAATTATTTCAGGAAAGAAAATTCTGGGGAGGAGCTATGTGTATCAGTGAAGCACTGGCCCAACATTTAAAAGGTATGACTAGCTTAGTCCAATTTGAATTTTCACTTTTATCTCTGTGTCATAAAGGGGAACCAGTTTTGTATTATACATATTGTTAACTTTTTC
>NW_013751246.1:0-3130 GCF_000517525.1 Limulus polyphemus
CCACAGTAATACCAGAACAAAATTATGTAAAGAAACTACTAACCACAGTAATACAAGGAGAAAATTATGTAAAGAAACTACCAACCACAGTAATACCAGAACAAAATTATGTAAAGAAACTACTAACCACAGTAATACAAGGAGAAAATTATGTAAAGAAACTACCAACCACAGTAATACCAGAACAAAATTATGTAAAGAAACTACCAACCACAGTAATACCAGAACAAAATTATGTAAAGAAACTACCAACCACAGCCATACCAGAACAAAATTATGTAAAGAAACTACTAACCACAGTAATACCAGAACAAAATTATGTAAAGAAACTACCAACCACAGTAATACCAGGAGAAAACATTTTTAGTCTCATATTTCTTTTTCCTGCTAGTAGTTTGAAACAAGTTTTAAATTAAGTTTTTTGGTCAAACCCCTGTGTGTGTGAAACTAGTCTAAGGATGGTCAAACCCCTGTGTGTGAAACTAGTCTAAGGATGGTCAAACCCCTGTGTGTGAAACTAGTCTAAGGATGGTCAAACCCCTGTGTGTGTGAAACTAGTCCAAGGATGGTAAAACCCCTGTGTGTGAAACTAGTCTAAGGATGGTCAAACCCCTGTGTGTGTGAAACTAGTCTAAGGATGGTCAAACCCCTGTGTGTGAAACTAGTCTAAGGATGGTCAAACCCCTGTGTGTGAAACTAGTCTAAGGATGAATATATTGAGCTAAAAAAAATGTTAGATCTATGTAAACATTTTTGTTCGTTTTATGAATTTTATAAAAGAGTAAACATGGTGTTATATGTTTAGAATTATCACTGTGAAATCTTAGGTATTCAGAAGGTGCATCAACATTGCACTGTACAGTGAATTATAGTTGTATTTGAAAATTGAAATGAGAAAACGAACATTATATCCCATTTGACTTGTGCATTGCCCTTCTTGTGCTGCAGGACAATTAACCATCCAGGCAGTGATTAAAAAATATTAATTATATTATAAACTATCTTTGGTTGAAAATACGAAAAAAATCACCATTTATTCAACATTGAAAATATTGCATTGTTCAAACATTGAAATAACATTGGTCAACTATACAGTTTCATTAAGAGTTTCTGTATACCATACAGTTTTAAGTAAATTTATAGTTACATTCCAGAACAGCTGTGCTAGATTAGAAACAGTTTCATTATGTGCTGTAGAAAAGTGCGTTATGTCATGTCTGTATACCATACAGTTTTAAGTAAATTTATAGTTACATTCCAGAACAGCTGTGCTAGATTAGAAACAGTTTCATTAAGAGTTTCTGTATACCATACAGTTTTAAGTAAATTTATAGTTACATTCCAGAACAGCTATGCTAGATTAGAAACAGTTTCATTAAGAGTTTCTGTATACCATACAGTTTTAAGTAAATTTATAGTTACATTCCAGAACAGTTATGCTAGATTAGAAACAGTTTCATTAAAAGTTCGTGGAGTAAATCACAAAATCACTTCTATATCCACACATTTTTTTAACATTCATGAGATATACGAAATAAATTTCTAACTCCAACGAGTGGAATGTTGTTTGTTTGTTTTTTTCTCTTATGTGCATATATATATAAATATATGTTTATCTAAAAATGGTCGGTACATATTATAGCTCGTGTATCTCTTTAAATCTCATTTTATTTTACAAAAGTTGAGCTGAAAATTTTACTTATTGTTAAATATTAAAGCTTAATAATATTAAGGTCATCTTCCACAGTGGAAGGTTTTTTTTTTAATTTTAGTATAAAGTGGTTCATTCCATAAGTTAGATAAGTTTGTAGAATCTTCTGATTAGTTATACTAGCTGATATAATACTTTGCATACCAAGAGTCATGTTCCTGTTTTCTAGTGAAGACACGTAATTTGATTTTTTTGACAACTTATCTTTATTTTTTAGAAATGATCTACTTTTCTTGTATGTTCAACTTGCTGAGATGGCACCTGAGACTTTTTACAAGGTAACTCTAGAAGAAATTGTTTACCAGTTCATTTGTTAAGAGCTTTCTTAAGCTACGTTGAACTTTCTGTTGTTTTACTGTGAAGATTTGTTGCAACTTTTAATTATGATATTTAATTTGTATTTACAGCCCACAATTTCTGCAAAGTAATAAAATTACATTTGCCTAAATTCATGTTAGGGTGAAGGTCCTACTTTAGCATAGCTGACACTTCTAAAGTTTTCAGATTATAGATGATATTGTATTCAGCATTTTACTGGAATAAACCAAATTTCATTACTCGTTTTTGGGGAGTACTTCTCTGACTCTTTTTCTTTAAGCACAAATCTATACAGTAAGCTATCTGCATTGTGCCCACCATGGGTTGGGAACCATGGTTTTTATCATTATAAGCCCTAAAGTTTACCTCTGAGTCACCAGGCTTACAAACTAGTCCTCAGATACTTTTATTTCAAACAATTTCTTTCTTTTATGTGTGTATCCAAGTAAAATAATGTTTTATCAATACACATTGATCACACTTGTAAATCTGTTTAAGTAGCTACAGATTATAATAACAATGTCATCAATACACACTGAGTATGCATACATTTGAATATCTGTTTTAGTGTGTATTACAAGTAGCTAGAGATTATAATAACCATGTCATCAATACACACTGAGCCAAGTAGCTAGAGGCTATAATACCAATAACTCTTTCTAATAAATAAAATTTTTGTCAGGATATTTTATTCAACTAGGCTAAAACTTGATTGGATTTCTTAAGGTTACTTATTTTATATATATTGTCATGATTGATGATAATCTGACCAGAGGAACAATACCCTAAGGTACTAAGCCCTTTAATAGATTAATAACTTATTTCTTATTTACTTACTGCTTCTATTTGAATTGTTCAATTGCTATTTCAGAAATATTGTCAATCACTCCGAGTACCACTAACATAATATTTGCAACTAACTCACAGGTTATTTAATTCTATTGGCTGGTTATCAACCTCCTAACCATAGCCCCTTTATCAAAGCCAATTTACTGGCTTGTTATCAACCTCCTAACCATAGCCCCTTTATCAAAACCAATCTACTGGCTAGTTATCAACCTCCTAACCATAGCCCCTTTATCAAAGCCAATTTACTGGCTT
>NW_013751247.1:0-1358 GCF_000517525.1 Limulus polyphemus
TTGAATTGATATTTGTACTTTCATGATAAATTTATGCACTTGGCTCTAGGCTAGGTGATCCCAAACTGCGTCTTTACTTTAGGCTTATTATACCAACACCCACTATACTTATAAAGCTTCACGGCCCCTTTGCACCCCTATCACTAAAATCGTAGTGCGCAGACAGTAATGGAACTATTGTATCGGGATAAATGCGTTTTGGCTTTTAAGACTCCTTCTATTTCGAGAAATCAAGCATGACGTGACGTGACACACACTGGCTTTTATATTAGATTAGATTAGATTCAATTTGAAAGTCATTATTGTTCATTTTTTCAGTGAAATATCATTTAATTAAGATCAGTTTTTCTCTTTCTTTTTTTAAAATTCAACACTTACTTTTTTATACCTAACTAGGCCTATTAATTTATTTTAATGCTTCCCGGTGGCTCAGCGGAAGTCTTGCAGCTTACAACGCTAAAATTCGGGTTTCGATAACCACGATAGCTCATTATGTAGTTTCGTGCTTAATAACAGATAAATAATTAGTTTTAGTAAAGTAAGTATTAGTTTTATGTGAAATTTAAAACACAACAAATCAATGAACAGTTCGTTTGAAATAGAAAAATGAAAACAAACAAGCAAACATGGACAGAAAAGACAAACTCTTCACGAACATTATAATAAGATTGTTTGAAATTTTTGACTTCATCTCTTTTTCAAAAAGCAGCAAGAAGAACAAATATTTACAGATGGGGTTTACACTAGTCGCGTGGTTCAGCGAAAAGCTTGAGGGCTTATAATATTTAGGGCCGGGGATCGATCCTTGTGAAGAAAGAAACCCCGAGTGAAGACCTTGGTGAGAGACCTTTAATACAAATATTTTATTTTGCATCTTCGTATCATGATGGACTTGGATATCTACTTGTTCACACTGGCACAGTGCCAAAATAGATATAGATACTACAGATGCTTTAAACATTACAACCACAGCAGATATCTGTCTGAAGACAATGATTATTTTCAGATACAGCCTACAAATACTATGTACGAATTGAAATTACATTTAATACAATCAATCTTTGCCATATCAGAAATGATACATTACAATAAAACAACATTTTTCACAAAACTAAATAATCTAACCCCACTATAGCACATACAGAATAGAATCGTATTTTACCTCTCACAACACATAGTATAAGAATCAGTCACTGAGCCAGTCGGTTCTGTACCTTCTGTACTTTTGTTAAATGTTAGTCAATCTATTCTGTACCTTTGTTAAATGTTAGTCAATCCATTCTGTACCTTTGTTAAGAGTTAGTCAATCCGTTCTGTACCTTTGTTAAATGTTAGTCAATCTGTTCTGTATCTTTGTT
>NW_013751248.1:0-1217 GCF_000517525.1 Limulus polyphemus
GATGTTCACGGTAGTCTTGTGTATTCATACAAGTGTTTTGATATATGCTCTTTAGAAGAACCGTGTGTCACATGTGAAACTAAAATAAATGTGATTCTTAAAGGAACCGTAAGCTAGCGGGCTTATAACGCTACAATTTGGGATTCGATCTCTGCGGTGATACGCAGCACAAATAGCTTATTGTGTAGCTTTGTGTCGTACACCGAAACAAACAAACAAAATTAATTTCAATGAAACTGTGTGTAGATCCACGTGAAATAGTTGGTTACTAAGCGATTAAAAGTGATCGATTGAATGCCGAGCTTGGAAGGATGGAATGATACAGCAAAACATATAATTAAAATACCATAAATATTTAATGAAACCTTTTAAACGTTCAAAAAAAAACTAATATGTGAAAATGGCGCGAAAGCATTACGGTTCACGTCGTTATGTTTATGAAAATAAACCCGAAAAAAATTCTAATGTTTTTTCGATACGTGTAAAAATTTCTGACATCAATTGTTATTGACAACTACTCAGGAGTTGTACCTCGCAGAAATACTTTTTTTTTTCCTTTATCCAACGATAGGAATATCTACATAGCAATTCTAGCATGGCCTCGTGGCTAGAACGATTGGGTCGCGAGTTCGATTCTCCTCACCAAACACGTTCGCTATTTCTTTGTCAGTCATTGGGGCGTTATAGTGTAACAGTCAGTTCCCCTTTTCGTTGGTAAAGAGTAGTCCAAGAATTGGTGGTGGGTAGTACTGACTAACTGCCTTCTCAATCACTTCTAAATTAAGGACAGCTAGCCCTAAACTAGCTTTACGCGAAGTACAAACAAACAAACGAATTGTATTGACCTTATTCTTGTTATAGATAATTTTCCTTGGTATTTCTAGATCTTCCCTTGGTTGGTGTCTCTAGAGAATTTCATTAGATTTGTGTACCAAGCACTAGTCTTCTCACTTTTGAATATATATTGTGCTTGCTAATAAATTAAAATGTTTGTCCAGCTCTGTTTGTCCAGTCTTTTCCCATTCAATTCAAAGTTCAGATTCAATCTGCAATACATCTTCCAGTTAGAAAGGTTACTAACATTTTTAAAGTACTCGTCCACTACTAGTATAACGGGCCCGGCATGGCCAGGTGGATAAGACGCTCGACTCACAATCTGAGGGTCGCGGGTTCGAATCCGCATACCACCAAACATGCTCGCCCTTTCAGCCGTGGGG
>NW_013751249.1:0-1636 GCF_000517525.1 Limulus polyphemus
AATAATTCTCTGCAGATAACTAATAAACCTGAGGATTAGCAACCTACCTCTGTTGTAATATTACTGAACAATTCTTTGTGATAACTAATAAACTTGAGGATTAGCAATTTGTCTGTGTTGTAATATTAGTAAACAATTCTCTGTAGATCACTAATAAACTTGAGGATTAACAACCAGTTTGTATTGTAATATTACTGAATAATTATCTGTAGATCACTAAGAAACTTGAGGATTAGTTACCTGTCTGTGTTGAAATATTACTGAACAATTCTCTATAGATAACTAATAAACTTGAAGATTAGCAACTTGTTTGTGTTGTAATATTTCTTACCATTTATTTGTAGAACACTAATAAACTTGAGGTTTAGCAACCTGTCTGTATTGTAATATTTTTTAACTAATTCCCTATAAATCACTAATAAACTTGAGGATTACCAACCTGTCTGTGTTGTAATATTACTGAACAATTCTCTGTAGATCATTAATACACTTCAGGATTAGCAATTTGTCTGTGTTGTAATATTACTAAACAATTTTATTTAGATCACTAATAAGCTTGAGATCTACCAACCTGTCTGTATTGTAATATTACTGAATAATTCTCTGTAGATCACTAATAAACTTGAGGATAACCAACCTGTCTGTTTTGTAATATTACTGAAAAATTCTCTGTAGATCATTAATACATTTCAGGATTAGCAATTTGTTTGTGTTGTAATATTACTAAACAATTTTATTTAGATCACTAATAAACTTGAGGACTACCAACCGGTCTGTTATGTAATATTACTGAATAATTCTCTGTAGATCACTAATGAACTTGAGGATTACCAACCTGTCTGTGTTGTAATATTTCTGAACAATTCTCTGTAGATAACTAATAAACTTGAGGAATAGCCATCTGTCTGTGTTGTAATATTACAGAAAAATTATCTGTAGAACACTAATAAACTTGAGGATTAGCAATTTGTCTGTGTTGTAATATTACTAAACAATTCTCTGTAGATCACTAATAAACTTGAGAATAAGCTACCTGTCTGTGTTGTAATATTACTGAACAATTCTCGGTAGATAACTAATAAACTTGAGGATTAGCAACTTGTCTGTGTTGTAATTATTCTTAACATTTATTTGAAGAAAACTAATAAACTTAAGGCTTAGCAACCTGTCTGTCTTGTAATATTACTGAACAATTCTCTGTAGATCATTAATAAACTTCAGGATTAGCAATTTCTCTGTGTTTTAATATTACAGAACAATTGTTTGTAGATCACTAATAAACTTGAGGGTTAGCAACCTGTTTATATTGTAATATTACTGAACAATTCTCTGTAGATAACTAATAAACTTTAGGATTAGAACCTGTCGTGTTGTAATATTATAGAATAAATATCTGTAGATCACTAATAAACTTGAGGAATAGCAACTTGTTTGTGTTGTAATATTACTGAACAATTCTCTGTAGACCACTAATAAACTTCAGGATTAACCACCTGTCTGTGTTGTAATATTTTTGAACAATTCTCTGTAGAAAACTAATAAACTTGAGGATTAGCAACCTATCTTTGTTGTAATATTACAGAATCATTCTATGTAGATCACTAATGAACTTGAGGATTAGCAATTTATCTGTGTT
>NW_013751250.1:0-1216 GCF_000517525.1 Limulus polyphemus
TAATATCAATTAGTCCTGGGTCTATCAACACAGTGGTATAATATCAATTAGTCCTGGGTCTATCAACACAGTGGTATAATATAAAATAGTCCTGGGTGTATCAACACAGTGGTATGATATCAATTAGTCCTGGATCTATCAACACAGTGGTATAATATCAATTAGTCCTGGGTCTATCAACACAGTGGTATAATATAAAATAGTCCTGGGTGTATCAACACAGTGGTATGATATCAATTAGTCCTGGATCTATCAACACAGTGGTATAGTATAAATTAGTCCTGGGTCTATCAAAACAGTGGTCTAATATAAATTAGTCTTGGGTCTATCAACACAGTGGTATAATATAAATTAGTCCTGGGACTATCAACACAGTGTTGTAATATAAATTAGTCCCAGGGTCTATCATCACAGTGGTCTAATATAAATTATTCCTAGGTCTATCAACACAGTGGTATAATATAAACTAGTCCTAGGTCTATCAACACACTGGTATAATATCAATTGGTCCTGGGTCTATCAACACAGTGGTATAATATCAATTGGTCCTGGGTCTATCAACACAGTGGTATAATATAAATTAGTCCTGGGTCAATCATCACACTGGTATAATATAAATTAGTCCTGGGTCTATCAACACAGTGGTCTAATATAAATTAGTCTTGTGTCTATCAACACTGTGGTATAATATAAATTAGTCCTAGGTCTATCAACACAGTGGTATAATATAAATTAGTCCTAGGTCTATCAACACTGTGGTATAATATAAATTAGTCCTGGGTCTATCAACACAGTGGTATAATATAAATTAGTCCGAGGTCTATCAACACAGTGGTATAATATAAATTAGTCCTAGGTCTATCAACACAGTCGTATAATATAAATTAGCCCTGGGACTATCAACACAGTGGTATAATATAAATTAGTCCTAGGTCTATCAACACAGTGGTATAATATAAATTAGTCCTGAGACTATCAACACAGTGGTGCAATATAAATTAGTCCCAGGTCTATCAACACAGTGGTATAGTATAAATTAGTCCCAGGTCTATCAACACAGTGGTATAATATAAATTTGTTTGGAACTATCAACACAGTGGTGTAATATAAATTATTCCTAGGTCTATCATCACAGTGGTCTAATATAAATTAGTCCTAGGTCTATCAACACAGTGGTATAATATAAATTAGTCCTGGGTCAATCAACACACTGGTA
>NW_013751251.1:0-1216 GCF_000517525.1 Limulus polyphemus
GGTCGCGGGTTAGAATCCCCATCCCACCAAACATGCTTGCCCTTTCAGCCATAGGGGCGTTATAATGTGATGGTCAGTCCCACTATTCGTTGGTAAAAGAGTAACCTAAAAGTTTGCGGTGGGTGGTGATGACTAGCTGCCTTCCCTCTAGTCTTACACTGCTAAATTAGGGACGGGTAGCTTTGCGCGAAATTCTAAAACAAAACAAAAAATGAGCTACTTGTAACTCATTATAACAATATAGAACAAGCTAGAAATGAATAAAAATCCTATAACCCGAACGCTTTCGAAAGGTGGACCTTACTTCTTCAGGGACAGTTTTCTTCTTGAACCTAAGTGTTTTTCTAACCTCATGAATATCGAACTGGTAAAGTCTTCAGAAATGCTGATATGTCTTAGTTTTAAAAAAAAAGTCCTAAAGTAACAGACAGAAGTGCCACACTGCTATATTAATCGAAACACGTGAAAAGCAACGGAAATTATATGAGAAAACTGTTCAGAAGAAAGTTATGAAGAAAAAGAAGTTACACCAATTCTGATCCTAGAGAAACGTGGATGCATTTGTGTGTATTGTGAAAAGTGATCCCATCTTGGATGAACTAAAAGAAATCCGTCTTATCTGTATCATTTCTGTAAGGACTGAAATTCATGTACTATTACATACATATATATTTCATAATAGTCACGTCTGTATGAATTGGAAGATTTTCCTATAGGATGTTTCATTCACTAATCCAGTATTCACTTATACGTCTTGGTAATTTAGTTGTCTGTTTCAAATAATTCTTTTGGATGTAACAATGTACACCACCAGGTCTCGCAACATACCTCAGTTTACATGGTATGTTGTGAGAACTGTATTTTCCTTAGCATTCAAGCTGTATATTAAAAACTATAGAAAATCTAACAGTTTCCTATTTTGTATTTATAACTATGAACACTTTTCTATATTAGTAGCAATAATTAATTGGTTATCTTTTCAGGTTTTTACTTAAGTAAACAATTAATCCCGATTTCCGCTACTATTTTTACGATATAAATTTATTAAGAAAATGCTTTGACGGTAAGAAGAATATAGAAACAGTGGCAGTATGATCTTGTGAAAGTCTCAAGTATGAATATATACTAATATTTATCAGTATGTTATTTCATTATGTGCTAAGCAAAGACCAAAACAATTTGA
Organism: Limulus polyphemus; assembly: GCF_000517525.1. Lineage (NCBI taxonomy): Eukaryota > Metazoa > Arthropoda > Merostomata > Xiphosura > Limulidae > Limulus > Limulus polyphemus. Next base: position 1,184 of record NW_013751251.1, read on the forward strand.
GCTTTTCAGAAGAATAGAAGAGTTTAACAAAAT
>NW_013751252.1:0-1217 GCF_000517525.1 Limulus polyphemus
CCGCACAACTGAACTTGCTGAAAGGCTAATACTTCCAAACAAATCGGCTTTCTCAGGATACAAGTCATTTGCTGCTTCCATCATTCACTCTTTGATGAAGTTGCCGTCAGTAAGCGGTTTTCCTCGCTCTGCCATCTTATGCACTATTTTGTAACTTGTACGAGTGACAGATTCATTTTCAGCAAATATTCTCGTCAAGAGATTCCAATGTACGTTTCATGAACTCAAATTTCTCAGAATGCAACTTTCCAGAAAACTTCGAATATGTTGACAGATGTTTTGTTTTATAGTGACGCCGAAGATTGTACTCTTTCAAAACGGCAACACTTTCGTTGCATATCATGCAACTAGCTTTCTGGTTGTTTGTTTCCACAAAGAAGCACTTTTCTCCCCATTCTTCATTGAAAAGGTGACACTCAGCATCTACTTTTCTTTTCTTAGTAGCCATAACGATGGGTGAAGAAAACAGGATCTGAATTTCATTGCAGGTACTTAAACAAAAAGTGTTCTGATATTCAAAGTCGCAAAAAGTCGCCTGTTCGGGTTTAATCCGTGTATTGAACCAGTGTTCCAGATTTAAATATAAATATATAAACACATATGTACAACACACAGATATACGTAGAAGCACACACAATACACGCACACGTCTTCTCTATCACAAAGTTGTGTAACCACGCGCACACTCGTCACACTATTTGTATCAACTGCCTGTAAGCATTGTATCGTCTTACAACAATGCACACAGAGGCGACTGCAGGAATGAACTCTCATTGCAGGTACTTACACAAAAAGCGCTCCGATATCCAAAGTCGCAAAAAGTCTAACTGATTTTCCTAAAACTTATATTGCTGTCAGATGCAAAAATCAGATTGGACAAATTTGGACATTTTTACTTACACTTATTTTAATTTTTTCTACATAGTAAGTTTATCTACAATCTATGATATTTCCATATAAATAATTAAATTTTAGCTCATGTGTGGCACAGTGCAGTGGTGAGCCGGATGAACTGACCTCGCTGGCCGGATCTGGTCCTCGGGCCGTAGTTTGGTGACCCCTGTCTCAATAGATGGAGAAAAATTAAGAAAAATACTTGAAAGTTCAGTTATCTCTCAGTAGATGGAGAAACAGATAATAAGGAAAAATAATTGGAAGTTCCGTTCTATCTGAATAGATGGAGAAAAAATGCTTAGAAGTTCTGTGATCTCTCAATA
>NW_013751253.1:0-1217 GCF_000517525.1 Limulus polyphemus
AATCTGAAATGAAGTTGGTGATAAGAAGTACACAATAAAGGTGGATGAAACTCGTGATAAGTGCAACCATGAAAAGCTGTGCTTATGTGTGAGGTACACACAAGACAGGAATATTGTTGAAAATCTACTTGCAGTTATTCAAGTTTCCAGTTTTGACACACATTCCTTGACTGACTCCATCATAGGAATACTTCGAGAACATAGCTTAAGTTTGGAAAACGTTCTTAGCCAATGCTATGATGGAGCTAGTGTGATGTCGGGACGATCTGGGGTGTTCAAAAACTTCTCCAGGAAAGACTGGGCCGATATGTCCCCTACGTGCACTGCCTAAACCCCAGCTACACCTTGTAGTTGTGCATGCAATTTCGGCTGCAGATGTGGACGCCTTTTTTGGCACTTGCAACATCCTGTATAACTTCATACTTAAGCCAACTGTGTATGTTCACTACACTGGGCAAACACTGAAACGACTGTTGGAACAGTAGTGGACTGGCCACCTAGCTGCTGTGAAAGTCATCACTGGATCACATAAAGCTGTCTTGACGATTCTGTTGGACATTGCCACAAATGAGAATAGCACATTCTTACCTGAATTAGTGGTGGAGGCAATCTGATTGTTGAAGCTGATCATAAAGAAACCTTTTCTGATCGATGCTGTAGCTGTCCACAAAGCATTGAGTATACTAGCACCTGTCAACATTCATCTACAATCAGTCAGTATCAATCTGATGCAGGCCTTGATGCTGATATCATCTTCGCAAGCATCCATTGCTTTGTTGAAAACTGATGAAACATTTACCACTTTGCTGAATGAAGTTAAGCTGATTCTGCAAAATACTGCGGGTTATGATAACAGTGTAACAGTACAAGACCATCAGCCTGCAGAAAAAAAGATGTCGTGAAAACTCTGGTTTCAAAGACAACACCAGAGATAACAGAGATAACACCAATTTGTCAGAAAACGATAACCTCAAACGATCGTGGTTCTGTTTAGTTGACAGTATCCTGGTTGAGCTTGATGGACGTTTCTCGGATAAAAAATTCGCATCTTGTTCGTGCCATGGAGTCACTAGATCCAGAATCAGAACATTTCTTTGACAAAGACCGAATGTAATTTCTCGCAGACTTGATCGGCCTTGAAACGGACGGCTTTGTTTTGGCTCAAATTGATGTTGCCAAAAAAAATACATCAGTGACCACGACAAACATAACCTGGT
>NW_013751254.1:0-3079 GCF_000517525.1 Limulus polyphemus
CCTTACACTTAATGGATTGAAACAATTACTCATCTTTTACATTTCCCACCAAAATCAGTGTGTAGTCTCGGTGTAGTCTGATCCTCAAAAATAATTCCGTCAATCATCCCTGCCGGGGGTCGAACCCGGGACCTTTGGATTAGAAGTCCAACGCGCTAACCACTGCGTTATAGGGACTTTTAACAAACTGTCAGGACTTTGTTAATATTCCATAATTCTATATAAGAAACTAAATGAGGATCTGAAATTTATTCACGTTCGACAAGATAATATAAAGAACTAATAGAAAGTCGACAGTTTATTAATAATAACTCTATTTTATGACATTCGTTTTTGGCACATCATTTTTCTGCTTTTAAAACAGCTACAAACAATATTCTTTGAACATGCTTATGATATTAGTTGGCTCCTCTATATCCTGTGATGCACCAAAAGAAGTCATTTGAAAGCAAGAATTGTACTTCGTTATATTGGCCAAAAGGTGCTTTGACTAAGGGGTTTGAACAGATACCAAAGATTTTAAAGGCTCAGGATGGGTCTTCACAAGGCTAAGCTGGACGTTCCCATCACTACATCATATTTTCTTGGATTCTCATTTCCACTTCTTAGCACCAAATTCTTGGCAAGTAACTGACATAGAGCCTATTGACATCCTGGACTGGCAATCTATCCCGGGTTGGTAACTTAAAGCAGCTCTCATCCAGTCAGGGTTATTTCTTCTTATTCTTGCAGCATGTTGGCCTTGCCTCTGGCGTTCCTTTATATGTTGTGGTGTATCATTGGCTTTGGTTGCTGCAGTGCACCTATGGTTTCTGACTTGTCAAGATGCAGGCTGTTCAGGTGTTTTCTCATCCCTTGCTGCTGAAGTGTCTGTTCGGTCTCTGACTTGTCGAGATGAACTCTTCTCAGGCGTTTCCTTAGTCCTTGCAGCTGTGGTAGATTCCTTGTTGTTAAAGTTCCCGCTACTCCAGTGTTTGGTTTGCTCGCCACAGTGCCACTCTCTTTGTGGATGTCTTCGGCATGGAGAGGCGTACATTTTACGTTTTGGCAATTTGTTGTGATCACTAAGAAAAATAAATGGAAAAAGTCTGGAGTATTAAGGAGAATGTATATATATATTGTTTTGAAGAGAAAAATATAGTATTATCGGTCAAAGGATTAAGGACGTAGTTCTGTGCATGCACATATTTGCCGTTTGGGATCCGGTTTTAATATGTTTACGATCAGCCTGAGTCCAAAGCCATCTGTCTGTAAATTTTCAGGTCGACCAGAGAAGGCGTAAAAAAGTTAGTTCTACGTATTCGCAGTTACGTCTTTGGGGATCACGTTATAAAAATCTTCACTAAGCTTAGAACAGTGAGCTTTCACCCTACAACGTTAGAGTTTCCTAAAACAAATAATTAAGAAGAGAGTACTGAGCATGCGACAGATTCGCACTTATGCGCCTCAAACCAAATAGCCCATATTCACCAGGAGGTTTAATTTGATTTTATTAGTTTGGGCGTAATTGGCGTTTCACACACACAGACAGACCGATACACAGAATATGACTTCTATTTATAAGATACTAGATGCAGTCTACTAGAATAGTGAATCTAGGAGTTTTTAACCATGATAAAGTCTGGAGTTTTTATTATGAAAACAAAATCGTTAGATTGATTAACTTCAAAATCAGAAAGTCGACAATGAGAGCAAAGTTATAAGGCTTTAAAAGCGCAGAAATCACATTTCAAGAAGACCAGACTCAGTTCACGAATACGTGAGACATGAAACTAGAAAATAATTCAAGTATCGAAAAAAAACCCGATAATCGAAAATATATAACTCGGTTATCGAGAACGTTAAATACAGTTTTTGAAAAAAAAATACTAGAATACAGAAAATACAGAGCTTAGTTATAAAAACAGAAACTCGGTTATAGAAAACATTAAATTTTATTATGCGTTTGGATAATCGAGTTTTGTGTTTTCGATAACTTAGTTCTGGGTTTACAAAATGGGAACACCGATATAAATTTTGGCAGGGTAGGATCACTTTCAACTAAGACACCTTTGATTTTCTAACGGGATGTTGGTTTTTTATAGGTTGGCTCTAGATGAGTAGATACAGATTACTAAAGGGAAGGCTTGATAAATATTTTAATGAAAAGAAGAGGTTTTTAGTTCTTTATATTTATTTTAGAGTTTATTAGTGTAGATGGGGCGGCTAAGATAGATCGAGTGATCCATTTTACATTAAGTTATATGAAAATGTAATTCGTTCTATTAATTTCTAGAAAATTAGTGAATACAATATATAGCCTTAGTTCGTTTTATCAATTAGTAGAACATTAATAAAGGTATACACAAAAAAATAAACCGATTTTTCTGTTTGCAATAACTGAGTTCTATATTTTCGATAATCTAGTTCTCTGTTTGCGATAATAAATTTTGTCTTTTCTGCAAATGAGTTCTGTGTTTTTGATAACCGAGTTCTATGTGTTCCACTTCTGAGATATGTGTTTTCTATAACTTGTTTTTTCGTTAATGGGTTCTATGTTTTTAATAACCGAGTATTGTGTTTTTTATAAGTGAGTTCTATGTTGTCTGTAACTGATTTCTGTGTTTTCTATAACTCAGTTCTCTGTTTTCAGTAAGTGAGTTCTGTATTCTCGATATCGAAGTATTTTCTTTAAATGACTTACATGTTCTCGATAACCGATTTATGAGTTCTTTAACTGAATGCTGTGTTTAACTTTGTTGCATCATCTTTTTTCGTATTAAATGGTGTGAATGCCAATCGATTTCCTTAACAATCTTAAACACATCAATGAGATACCCTCTACCTCTTGTTTTTGCTGAGAACCTGTCCATTATTGGTATCATACTTGTGGCTCTCCCGTGAACCATTTCAATGATTCAATGTCTTTTCTAAAGTAGGGAGACGAAGGTTGAAAACAGTATCCCAAATGTGGTCAAACAAATGATCTACACAAAGAAATTATAAACTTGTTGGACGTGTATGCAATATTTCTTGAAATCTAATTTGCCTTGCCCCTTACAACACCACACCAATTCGATGGCTTAAAACACTGATCATG
>NW_013751255.1:0-2706 GCF_000517525.1 Limulus polyphemus
CCTGGTGTCGTAAATACTCTACATAGTGTAATCTATTTTTGGTGCGGTAATACACGACATACTGTAACCTATACCTGGTGTAGAATAAATACTCTACATACTGTACCTTATATCTGGTGCAGTAAATACTCTACATTGTTTACCCTATCCATGGTGTAGTAAATACTCTTTATACTGTACCCTATCCATGGTGTAGTAAATACTCTACATAGTGTACTATATCTCTGGTGCAGTGAATACTCTACATATAATACCCTATCCCTGGTGCAGTAAATACTCTACATAGTGTACCCTATCCCTGGTGCAGTAAATACTCTAAATAGTGTACCCTATTCTTGGTGTAGTAAATACTCTACATATTGTATCCTATCCCTGGTGCAGTAAATACTCTACACACTGTACCCTATACCTGGTGCAATCAATACTCTACATAGTGTACCCTATCCCTTGTGTAGTAAATACTCTACATATTCTAACTATCCCTGGTGCAGTAACTACTCTACTTACTGAACCCTATCTCTGGTGCAGTAAATAATCTACATAGTGTACCCTATCCAGGTGCAGTAAATACTCTACATAGTATACCCTATCCGTGATGTAGTAAATACTCTACATACTGTACCCAATCCCTGGTGTAGTAAATACTCTACATATTCTTCCTATCCCTGGTGCAGTAAATACTCTACATACTGTACCCTATCCCTGGTGAAGAATAAATACTCTACATACTGTACCTTATATCTGGTGCAGTAACTACTCTACATTGTGTACCCTATCCATGGTGTAGTAAATACTCTTTATACTGTACCCTATCCATGGTGTAGTAAATACTCTACATAGTGTACTATATCTCTGGTGCAGTAAATACTCTACATATAATACCCTATCCCTAGTGCAGTAAATACTCTACATAGTGTACCCTATCCCTGGTGCAGTAAATACTCTACATAGTTTACCCTATCCCTGGTGTAGTAAATACTCTACATAGTGTATCCTATCCCTGGTGCAGTAAATACTCTACACACTGTACCTTATCCCTGGTGCAATAAATACTCTACATAGTGTACCCTATCCCTGGTGTAGTAAATACTCTACATATTATAACTATCCCTGGTGCAGTAATACTCTACATACTGTACCCTATCTTTGGTGCAGTAAATACTCTACATACTGTACCCTATCCTGGTGCAGTAAAAACTCTACATACTGTATCCAAGATGTAGAGTATTTACTACACCAGAGATAGGGTACACTCTGTAGAGTATTTACTACAACTGGGAAAGGTACAATATGTCGAGTATTTACTACAAAAGATATAGTGTACACTATGTAGAGTATTTACTGCACCAGGGATAGGGTACAGTATGTAGAGTTTTTACTGCACCGGTGATAGGGTACACTATGTAGAGTATTTACTGCACCAGGGATAAGTATTTACTACACCATAGAAGGGGATAGTATGTAGTGTATTTACTACACCACGGATAGGAGACAGTATGTAGAGTATTTACTGTACCAGAGATAGGTAGAATATGTAGAGTAATTACTACACCAGTGATAGGGTACACTATGTAGAATACTTACTGTACCAGGGATAGGAAGAATATGTAGAGAATTTACTACACCAGGGTAGGGTACACTATGTAGAGTATTTATTGCACCAGGGATAGGGAACAGTGTGTAGAATATTTATTACACCAGGGATAGTCTACACTATGTAGAGTATTTACTGCACCAGGGATAGGGTACAGTATGTAGAGTATTTACTAGAACAGAGATAAGGCACAGTATGTAGAGAATTTATTCTACACCAGGGATAGGGTACAGTATATAGAGTATTTACTGCACCAGGGATAGGGTACCCGACATATTATACCTTTCCCTTTTGTCGTAAATAACCTACATAGTGTACTCTATTCCTGGTACGGTAATACTCTACATACTGTACCCTATCAATGGTGCAGTAAATATTCTACATACTGTACACTATTCAGGTGCAGTAAATACTCTACATAGTGTACCTTATCCCTGGTGTGGTAAATACTCTACATACTGTACCCTATCCCTGGTGTCGTAAATACTCTACATAGTGTACTCTATTCCTGCTGTAGTAAATACTCTACATAGTGTACCCTATCCGTGGTGTAGTATATACTCTACATAGTGTACCCTATCTCTGGTGTAGTAAATACTCTACATCTTTTACCCTATCCCTGGTGCAGTAAATACTCTATATACTGTACCCTATTCCTGGTGTAGAATAAATTCTCTACACACTGTACCATATCTCTGGTGCAGTAAATACTCCACATACTGTACCCTATGCCTAGTGTAGTAAATACTCTACATACTGTTCCCTATCCATGGTGTAGAATAAATACTCTACATACTGTACCCTATCCCTGGTGCAGTAAATACTCTACATACTGTACCTTATCTCTGATGCAGTAAATACTCTACATATTGTACCCAATCTTTGGTGCAGTAAATACTCTACATAGTGTACCCTATCCTTGGGGTAGTAAATATTCTTCATAGTGTACTCTATTCCTGGTGCGGTAAATACTCTACATAGTGTACCCTATACCTGGTGTCGTAAATACTTTACATAGTGTACCCTATACCTGGTGCAGTAAATACTCTACATACTGTAACCGATCCCTTGTGAATAAATACTCTACATCTTGTACCCTATTCCTGGTGTAG
>NW_013751256.1:0-1264 GCF_000517525.1 Limulus polyphemus
GAGATAGTAAGGCTTCTTTATTTTATTGAAATAACATTTCATGTTTTTAATTGTCAGTATCATAGTAAGTCACATAAATCATAATGTTAAATAAGTAGATTAGTTAAGTTATTTTACTGAGCAAACTCTTTTTATGGCTTAGTCACTTTTAAAATCAAAAACTTGCTCGTCCTTACTAATTTTAGCAAAGTGTCAAAAGAAAAGCTGTAATACTCAATATGGATAAATAATTCTGGGCATCATGTGCTTAATGCATATGTTTTTGTTAACTTAAATTTTAACACATTTCAATTAGAGTACAGAGACTGTATATCGTCATTACGAGTGGTATTTTATTTTTTTTAGTTTCACAACTGTCGTGATATAACCTTAAAACAATTGTGCAGAAACACCGAAAAATAAATTTAGCTTGTTAACGAAAGTAAAGTTTTGTTTTTAGAATCAGTTTTGGAAACAACATAGAAACGAATATAAGCGATTGCGGTAACAACAGCAAGTGTTAGATGGAGTCATCTATAATCAACTAATTTCTAGTGGAGAAAATATTTCTTTGGATATTCATGTTTCTTAACTTTTTAAACCAGTGTAGCATTTTGAAGGCTGTTATGGATGTAGTTCTTTTAAAAAGTAAAAAATAAGCAATACATAATACAAACTGAAATTCGTACATGCAATATATTTATCATATAAATTATTGTAGTGCTCTTACATGCACGTACTACATATCAAATTTTAGTTTTCTTCATGGTTCTACACAAGTTAGTTATTACAATCTTAACTTACTTAGGTATGCATAGAACAGATGTGATTAGGGAAAATTATTTATTATATTAGCTGTGCCGAAATTCTAAAAGAATATCCCATTACTTTCTTTGTACATAGGTTAAGCTCAATGGATAAAAAAAAATGTTCTTGTGAAAACAATTTTCTCGTGATGCTCCTTGCAGGCAAATGATTTCGTTGTAACAGAAAATAAACAAGTGAATCATCAAATATATCGTATTTCTCAATAAACAAGTGAATATTGTGGAATATTTTCTAAGTAAATGTTCGAGTGTTAATAAAGTAAACTTAGTTTTTTTGTTGTTAGCACAAAGCTACATAATGGATTCACCACAAGTATCAAAACCTGATTTGTAGCGGTATGTTATCAATGATTGAATTACTAAGGGTCAAATAGACTTATAATTGAAGCTTTTGACTCATTTCCTTAAATGTTTTACCTTTGAGTTTTAAACATTATTTAATTTTTAAGAAGTTCAAA
>NW_013751257.1:0-1216 GCF_000517525.1 Limulus polyphemus
ATTCTATGTTCATTGTTAATACAAGTTAAAACATCAGTAACACTTCCAATACATATCTATAGTCTAAAGATGATTCTGTACTTTAGATTCAGTGGGTTCATTCTATGTTCATTGTTAATACAAGTTAAAACATCAGTAACACTTCCAATACAGATCTACAGATATGGTTCAAAGAGAAATAAAATAGATACGAATTTATAACAGAAATGTGACTGTATTTTACAAAATACTAGTCCACTATAACAAAGCTAAGACAGGTCACTTTGTAAAGGCCAGTTTTATGCTATTGGATAAAGTAACATGATCTGCACATGCAACTTATGTGACACGTTGTTAGTCAGACACGGCTGAAAGGTCGATAAAAACAATAAATAGAAGTTTATGTTTTCGTGTTGTAATTTGTAAAATGTAATTTAGATCTATTTTCTAATTTTTAATGGTGGTTACAAGGTTGGTCAATTTGACCAGATCCATATAGAGATAAATAAATAAAATAATGGATAAGATTTAAAGCTATTTGAAAAAAATGTTTGATAGTTATTAGGAAGTTTTAGAAATTTGACAATTTTCTGATGCATAAAAGTATTTTTAATCTTAAAATCAAAATTACTTTGCACGTTGGATTGTCAACATTTGAAAAGAAAAAATGCACGAGCAAATCTTTAATTAAAGAATCTAATATTTTGAGTAAAGTCTTGTAATATTTACTGATAATCTGTAAACTTTCTGGAATGGATGGCTTATATATAAATAAGGTAGAGACTGGCTTTAAACTATAAGATGTAGAGGTATAGTGTAGGAACAAGGTAGGTTTACTGTTGTTATTGTAATACTATAATAAATAACACGAATTAGTGTTAGATCACTGGTGAGATTTTTATATAATAAGAACAACTGAAAACTGGATAAATGTGGACAATTCTGATGAGAGAAATTTAATATACAAAGTTCCAAATATTAAAATAGCAAATGTTGAAGAGATAATACATTAAGGGTAAGTAGAATGTTAGGATGGGAATAGGGATTTTTAGAGATGATACCAAAAGGTTAATATCTGGTGATTTTTGGCTGGCTTATTAAATTAATACCTTTTAAGTTTTTACTAATGACCATTTAAGCAATGTTCCTCACTCTGTACAATTGATAGATGGAAACAAGACAGTAACAGACGATCACGTTAATTCTGAGTTTGTTAAGTTTAAAGAATGATACAGTA
>NW_013751258.1:0-2386 GCF_000517525.1 Limulus polyphemus
GTACATTTTAATTAAGTTATTGTTATTGGTTTATCATATGTGGTTATTGTCCGGGACGAACAATATTAAGGAGGGGGCAGTGTTGCGTCAGCAAGTCACATGACTACTGTGACGCCACGTTTCTAGAACTATCCTGTAACTTGGCGAATGCTCTAGTATTTACTAGATGTAGGGTAGTCGGGTATATAAAAGAGGGTGACAACGTGACAGATTGCTAAAATTTGGCTTAGACTTGTATGGTAACTTAGAAACCTCATTTATTTAAAGCTATTAGCAGGCTAATTCAAGATAGTTATGAGTTTTAAAACATATAATTCTGGAACACAAAATTTAAAGTTGGGAGTTCAAGGTAAATGTTTGATATTTTTATGTGTGGTTTGCAATTTACTGTTTATTGATGATATTTTTGTACATCATAGTGTGTGTTACATAGAAATATTATTAGGAGTGGGGTGTGTGTTTTTTCGTATTGGTGAATAACCACAATGAATGTTTAGTGCTTCTTGTTTCATTCATCTTTTATTGGATAGAGCAAGAGAATATATTATATTTTTATGTAATGTTGCCTGAGGGGTAGCGCCACTTCTTATGTTAGAATTAAAAAAAGTTTGTATATTAATTATTTAAACATTCCCTTGAGAAGAAGACAAATTGACATTAATGCTTGAATTGTATGAAACTGCTGTGTTTTACGATTAGTACTTATGAATGTTCTGATTCTCAGTGTACACGTAATAATCATGTTGTAAATAATTACATGTAGTAAAACGGTATTGTTCTCACTTCTTCTGATGTCACTAACAGTATGATTGGAACGGTATTGTTCTCACTTCTTCTGACGTCACTGACATTTGCCTACATTTTCAGAGCTCTGCACCATCATTTGCTGTATAAGTATTTTCATAAAAGACATCATGAGTGGACATCGCCTATCGCCATCTCTGCTTTGTACTGTCACCCTGTGGAGCACGTGTTCGCTAATGTTCTTCCAACATACCTGGGACCCCTCATTCTGGGATAGCACGTAACCACCCAGTGGATATGGCTTATCTTGTCCACCCCTTACGGTGTTCTTGTACATTCTGGCTTTCATCTGCCTTTCATGCCGTCTCCGGAAGCCCACGATTTTCATCATTTGAAGTAAGTTTTCAAAAATTCGACATTTGTAAAAGTTGTAATCTCAAAAGACAGGCAGACAACAATCCAGACCTCCCTGTTTAACATTACTATTCTGATTATTAACATATTAAATTTTATTGATTTTGATATTCTTTTGTAATAAAAAAAATGAGTTTTTCAAATGTGCAAGATATTTGATTTATAATCCACAAATCTTTTAAAGGTAAATCAGAATTTATAATTTTAATTTAGTCAGGATTCCTTATACCACTTTTTGCTAACTTTAGAATATAAAATAATATTTTAAAACCACAAATCCATAATATTTATCATCAAAAAGCAACTGGAATTAAAATATAATAAGATAAATGGAAGAAAAATATAAAAATATATGAAATACTGTATTTATTGGTAAAATCACTATTCAGTGAGAAGTAGGCCTTTTATTTTTAAAGTTGTCACGCTTCCTATTGTCAGTTAGAATAATCATCTTAAACATTGCCCATTGGATTATTACAGTGGGCCTGGCTGTTAGGAGCACTCAAGGCCCAATCTGAGGAGCACAGGTTTGAATCCGAATATGCACGCCCTTTCACCGTGACGATCAATCACAATTTTTTTTTGTTAAAGAGTTGGCGGTGGATAGTGTTGACGAGCTGTCTTCCTGTTAGACCAGGGATTTCCAACCTTTTTATTCCTCTGTACCCCTTGGCCTTGGGCATTCTGACAAGTTCCCATGTACCTCTAAAAATCAAGGATCAAAAATTGATAAAATTATATTGATTTTATATTATTGTTGCGTCAGCGAGTCACATGATTACTGTGACGCCACGTTTCTAGAACTGTCCTGTACTTTGGCGAATGCTCTAGTATTTAATAGATATAGGGTAGTCGGGTATATAAAAGAGGGGGACAACGTGACGCGACAATGTGTGTGTAGACAGTGAGTAATTGATCTGCAGTCAGAGTATTGTTGAAGTTTCGTTATAGCGTTGTTTTAGCGCGATTGTTGAAGTTGAGTGTATCGGTAAAGTTATATTCGGAAAGAATAAACCAGTTTTATCAAGAAAGCACTTGTGTCGCTTAAGTTTTGTCGGAACAAAGCTACGGAAAGTTAATTAACAAACAGAGACTTAACAAATTGGTGTCAGAGAGTGGGATAGAAAGAAAAAAAAGAGAAGAAAAATGGAAACGAGAGGCGGAAAATCAAACTACAGCTTAGCAGACTTGATGGTAGCAATACAAAAACAAGAAGAGAGATTACAAC